>NC_056726.1:1908238889-1908538889 GCF_019279795.1 Protopterus annectens
ATTCATAAAGGCTACTCACATGTAAAGACCACTACTCCAACATAACGCATCACAGATGAGTCAGGTACAGGTGACAGTGGTAAATGCTGCATTCTAGGTTGTATCCTTATATACATTTACCATCTTGTCCCCAGACTACCAACACACATCCATATGTGGTATGACATAGTATGGTAGGCTACCAGATAACCCTCAATTGGTGAACTGTACCTAGGCCTACGTCATCTGTGCAAAGTACCCATGTACAGACACAGCTGCATAATGTGTTATGCAATGCAATAATACCACTGTTTGTAACCAGCTCAGATGTACACATATCAGGGTCCCTCAGATGGTCTCAGCATTAACACTGTCGACTGTTGTTGTACACCAGTAAACAAAACCATCATGGTTGGATATGACCTAACTGTACCTGCCCTGGATATGTACATCCCACACTCATACCACACAAATGACATTACCATAGCTTTCATTATCCTTTCTACATTCAGGTGGCTACAGTCATTACACACATCCACATGGCAGATAGCATACTAACAGTACATAAGGTTTGATATCTATGTTAACAGAGGTAATATTCCCTCTCTACTGGTCACCCATGACACATATATCATACAACACCCCATGTGGCATGTATGTCTTTAGACATGTCCATCTAATGCAATGCCTACAAACATACCCAAATAACAGGATCATAGGACCTACACAAGGCCTGTATTGACAGACTCAGGGAAATCCATCACTGCTCTGTATGTTCCTGAGTCATCACAGGTGATATGTTCATGACATGTACAGCCATGTGTGGCCACAGCTCCTACATATACCCCATGTCAACAATTGCAAGCCATGCATGCTTTGTGCTGTCTGGACATTAGCCTTAGTACCACAATAGCCAGTAAATGCTGGGGTGAGATGTTTACAAGTCACAGATCTCGCACATGCTTGAATGAGTTTACTGCCTAGCTCTAGCAGAGCACATTGCTAGCACTCTTCCAGTACATATGAGGTGTGTGTTGCAAATATGATGTACTCACTGTTGACCATTACAGTGTCATGGCTTCACCATGGCACTGTCATTAAAAAGTTTGTAGGAGCATGTCATGGAATAATGCTGTGTGTGTTTCGCTGATATGTGCTGTTATCATATATGTACACTTGGCTACTCGATGAAGGTGGTGGTGTCCTACCAGTACATGCATACAACATCCATTATAGTGTAATGCTCAGCTATGTTTCACACATGGCGTGGGGAAGGTGTGGAATGTATCCTCTTGAACTGCTAGTGCACTTACTGATGTAGACCACATATGTGTACATGTATTGATGTTTGTGTAGATTCCATGTGTGTGCAGTGTCTAATATCTGAAGGTGACTGTTGTCTTAGTACATCATGCTGTTGCAATACAGCCTCAACATTGCCAACTGTATATGGTGCTATGCTCTAAGTAAAGTAAGCCGTACATGCGGTATGGACAGATGTTTGGACATGACTACTAAGTGGTGGGGCTTCTTTGCAGATGAATGATTACTGAGGACAGCTCACTGGTGTGTTACAATAAGTCCTACAATAACCTGTGTAACTGCTAAGGTCAGGTTTTGTTAATTGAAGTGGAAGACAGACAATGTAGAATGCTGTAAAGGTGACACTGAAGGCAAATCTCATGACACCTATAACAGTAATACCTCCCCTGTGCATATATTGTTCATATATCAGCACAGTTGGCAAAGGAAAAAGTCAGTAAGCTTTGTACCAGATGCAATAGTGCTGTACTATTGTAATACCTATCATGAGATAGGAAGTATTTTATTCACAGTACTGGCACATGTGTGTGTGTGTGTGTGTGTCCATATATGTCACGTATGGTTGGGAATACATCCCACATGTTATCACTCTCCTGAATACTGTTGCTGACACCAGTACAGAGTGAAGTGTAGAAAGAAAGGCATAGGCAGGTGGTTGAACCTTACACATGTAAAGTGCCTGTATGTGTGTGACATAGATGTATATCTTTGTGAATGCCTCAGTGTGTGTGCGTGTGTGTTTGTGTGTGTGTGCGTGTGCGTGTGTGTGGCTGTCCAGTCCCTGGAGTGAGGCTGTATTTTATCATAGTGAAATGTCATTGCTCCCTCCCCCCATCCACTCAATGCAATCTAGCATCCCTGTCGATATCATCAATCATAGACAGGCATTCTAACCACCTATTAACATGTACACCCTGGAGTGTAACCTGCTGTTACATAGCCTACTGATGGACCCCCCTCCTCACATACACTTACTGCACTCTAGTATCACTGTTGATGTCCTTGATCTTAGGCCATTCCAACTACCTGTACATGTGTAATCTCTGTGGCTCCTCTTGTAATTGCATAGTACTATAATGATGATATGCACATAGGCAGGAGTTCTCATCCGAACACTTGCAACTATGTATGTGTTTTACTGTGTCTGTGAATCCCCAAGTGTGTGGGTGTGTCTGTGTTTGCATTCTATCATGGCAGTGGGTATTACTGCTTTCCAATGAGAAGCCACTATTTCCACTAGCCTTCACCCTTGTCATCCGGCATACCACTCTTTTACCTCCTCCGTGCTCGAGGTAACTATACCTATGATGTCACCCACTGTGGATGTGACGGCTCTGAACACAGTAGCTTACTACACAGCTATCATGCTCTTGGATCATTTGAACAGTAAACATAATTGAAACATGGGAGAATATAACTGTGATGTGGAAGTTACAAAGTGCATGCAGGTATTGTCATACTGACCTATGGGTAGTCAACATGTACATATGGGACACTAACCACAAACACCGACATCTCCCAGCATATGCATTTAAACCTGAAAGAGGAAGGCAGAGTGTCAAGATTATGCTGTTAATGTTGCTACACATGATATATACTGTCAAACGTACAAAATGATTTTTAAAACTGTAATACATGGTATGTCTGCTGCCTGTCAACACTACTCAACAATATTAATCTACAGTTGTCTACCTAGTATGTTCACCCTGTGCATCAGACCATATGGGCATGTCCCTGCACCAATGGTATGGATGACAGGGATGCAGCACAGGCATCATCATATACACAGGGTGATAATGTTTGCCAGAGGCCTAGGCTGTGCCATTGGATGACATCATCTGTTTATGTGTTAGGGCCTGTGATATCATTGGGTGTGTGTGGATGTTATGCCTGTGCGAGTTGAGGTGCCCTAAATTTATTTCCGGTGGGTGTGTATATGCATGCACACAGGTCTGGCATGTGGCTGGCCTACACAGGGGTATTATTGACAGCTGCAGACTGTACAAGGCAGGTTTCACAGTTCACAGTATCCGGCCATGGCCACATGACCTGCTCCTGCCAGGGGATGCACGGGCACTACCAGGCAGGGATCCAGATTGGGTACTGTCTGATGACACATTTCTACTGGAATCATGTCCCTGTTGGGACCATCCAGGACCACGTGCACTTGGCCTGCTGTGTCCTGGTGTGGACTGCACATCACCAGCTGCACTGCTGCTATGACCACCACTATGGGAGCAGCCATGTGCAGTAGCATGTTTACGTAGACCTGTAACAGGTGATGTAGCTGACCTACGTCCACGTGCCTGATGCCTCACTCCCACCAGATGTTCCAGCACAGACATTCCATGCTCGAGGATTGACATGCCACAGTCAAGGACTCCCATCATGTCACCTGATCTATCCAAAATATCTGCAAGATGATGGTGAGCATTTGCAAGTGCCTGTATGTTGTCAGTTAATGAATGGACAGCAGCCCTCTGAAGCCTCAGACCTTCTCTGTTGTGCCATTCAGCATGTGCCTGTGGCTCCATTACAGCTCAAAACATGTGTCTGGTGACCCCAGCTGATGTTCTCTGTCTCACAGGGGAATGTTGGCCATTGGTCCTCCTACGAGCAGTGCTGGGCACATGCCTGTGTGGGACATCACCAGTCAGTTGACTGGGATCATGGTGTGCAGGCACACTTTCCATAGTCTCCACACTTCCCTGTTCCATGCTACCACCCGCCAACTGTCCTTCCTCTATGGCCAGTGGTGATGGGGTATGTGTAGGCAGGGGAACTGTGTGCGAGGATGAGGGGAAGACAGGTGGAATGGCAATCAATGGCACAGATTCAGCCCCTACCAGCCCTGCCTGTGCCTCAATCAATCTATCATCATCACTGCTAGAGTCTGTGGGGACACTAACATCAGGTGGACCGCAGGAGGCAACGCACCTACATCAACACCTGTGAGGGGAAAACAAGAACTGCACATTAAAAGTTATACCACACACACACACACACACACACACACACACACACACATACACACACACACACACACACACACACACACACACAGACACACACACAGACAAACACACAGACACACAGACACACATGCTACATGCAGGTGATATGGCAGATGGCATTCAGCTTAGACAATTATAGTTTCAGCTTAGACAATTATAGTGGTAGTTATCATACATCCCTAAGTTGCACACAACAGCATGCATGTGTTATATCAGATGGCATGCACCTTACACAATTATAGTGGTGGTTAGCATACATTCCTGTATTGCACCATTTGTGTTAGTAGCCTATGCCCCATACCTGCAACACAATGCATGCACTTTGCACCATTGCACCGCACTGCCATGGTGTGTGCAATATACACCACATGTTAACAGACCATCTCTGACCTTTGTACATCTGCCACTGATGCTTTGTGTTGGCCACCACCCCTATGCATGAGGACATGAGCAGTAGGGTATGTCAACTGTATACTATGTTTGTCTGAGCCCTAGCTTGCATATCTCCCAAAAAGCAGTGCAAGTCTGTTCAACATTATTCCGCCTACCCCTGAGCCGAGTCTAGACATTGTGCATGTGGCTGTACACACATGTTGACATGGCTGTTCCTACTTTGCAATGGTGCCACAGACCAGCACAGGTTTACAGTACACCAGCCTACTGTGTGGTGTATGACCTTGCCAATCACATGTAGTATGACATGTCTTCTGCTGACATGTTGAATGACATGCATACATGTGTAACACAATGGTGTCCTTTCCAATCTACAGTACAGTAATGATGTCCCAATGCAGGGACGTATTATACTAACATGGGCCTTCAGCTGATGCAATATTGTCTATCCACCCTACAAATATTCAGGGACATACTGCACATTGAGCTGATGTGCATAACCATTGCAGGGCATCATGTGGCTTCACAATTGCTATACAGTGTGAGCTACTGGCACAGTTCATAGCCATGACTATGTTCACATGCAATATATATCTAATGAGGAATGTCACCCACATCACTGAAGTGTATACACACTAAACCCTAATGTGAAATGTGTGACACAGGTCATAGAAGGGTATATGGATGACACCCCTGCACATCTGCAACCATATTACTGATGCCTGGCAACTATGCCTACACATGGCTAACTTAGTAGTACTCTATGTCCCACATGCCATCTGTGTACATCACACACATGAGGAGCAGGCATGACAGTGATGTCTGACACCAGCAAGGTGAATGTACTGTATCTGTGGCCTGATGTGGTTGTATGTGTATGTTGTGCAACATGTATGCATTTGGATACTGTATAGTTGAATGCTTTCATGTCGTGACACACTCAAGATGTTCAAGACATGTTACGTGGTGGTTTCATGTTATGCCTACACAAGCTGTGCACAGGCCTGTTTGATGTTTAGTGTTTCACATCTGCAATATGATCATTACACAAAGGCCATAGTTGTATTGTGTAGAGCCAATGTCCAACAGGGTGTACACACATGTACATCACTTCTATTGTGTGTTTTGCTTCATGTCTCTGGCCATCCTCCATGACCATGTGTACACATATTCTGTCCAATGGTTGTGATGGCCATCTTATTTCACATGTCAGTGTTATCCCATATGACATACATCCATAGATGCCAGATGCTCCACTGAGGACAGGGTTATGCAGACAAAGAGTGGTATGTATGGGATGTGAGACATGTTTTGCAGGATAGTTGAGCAGTGTTGCAGTCAGCACACTACATGTCATGGACATGTCAGATGACATTGTGTGACATTCATAGCAAGGGTATAATATACAAGGGTGCATCCTGTGGGCCAATCATACACCAGCTCCAACACATATAGAGTGTGTGCACACATATGCTCTCTGTACAGTACTGTTCATATTCCCAACATGTGTAATGCTGATATGTAGTACCTGTCCCTACAGTGGAACACATCTCCACCCTTGTATTCATTGTTGCCCACATATCTGGCAATGACATTTGGAAGGTTTAGTGTAAATATTTCATATAGTCTTCATTTGTTTCACATGGGTAAACATTGTGATGCATTGCAGGTCTGACCAATGTCGATTAACAGGACCACCATACATTATGCATACATGTGTTATGGTAGATAGCATGCAATTAATATGCTCAGTGCATTATCAAGCCAGGTAAATAATAACAATCTCACCTGGCACAGGCTGCTGTTGCCGCAAAATGCCAGAGGTACCTAAACAGGAGTGTCAAAGCAGTAAGATCATTATCCACACCTGTGTGATAGCTACAGGGTGCAATGTCCATGTTAGCACATAAGCCAGTGCAATACACTATATTATGGAGTATGCACATCTGTGCATACATAGAGTAGCAGACTATAGTATGTGGCATGTGTGCATACATGCCTTGGATACGATTTTACATTACATACTGTACAGTAACACATGTACCTATATGAAATATTGTTGTGTTATATGTGCAGTAGTGACTTACCAGGCAACTCCAGGCTCGGTTGTTGAGAGACACCCACCACCACAATACCAGCTAAAGCTTGTGGATGGAGGTCTGCAGGTGTCCCCAGGTTGGCCAGTAGCTCCTCAGTACGTGTGAGTGGGGGCTGGGTGAGTGGCCTCCACCTGTTGCACCTTGTTCCCTTGTGATTGCATTAGCACACTGTTTTGCCCATCTTATGAGGTCAGTGCAGTGTCGGTGCACCTGCTGATAGGTGTGATTGTGACCACCAACATCATTTACCCTCCCGCAGAGTTCCTTCCACAGGGCATCCCACTGCTGTGCATCCTGTGGCACATGGCTGAAGAGTGTTGTGTGGTTGTCAAGGAGGTATGGGACGAGGACCTCATTCTCCAAGTGGGTGTATGCCGGCAGTCTGCTATGTGGCATACCTGGAAGGCATGATGGAGACAGTTCACAGTAACTCATAGAGAAGTGCAGCAGTACAGCTGAACATAAATGTGTATCACATTTATTAAGATTACAAATATGTCTTTGCAAATCTACATGACACTAACACCACTGACATGTGTAAGTCACACACATTTGACACTTACTGGTGATGTGATGTTATCACCATATATGTGTGTGTCATGTGATGACATTGCTCATACACCATGTAGATGTTGTCTTGACGTGGGCATGTCTGTTTGCCTGTCAGCACATGCCTGGATGTGTTCACATTAATGCAATCGACCTTAAAGCTGTGTATATGTCACATATAAAGTCATACATAGCCATTATGGACATGACCTGTGACCCTGCAGACTTGCAAGCATGTATGTGTTTTGCCATATACATCTACATGGCACTGTACAGCTGTGTAGCATCCTGCCATGTATTGCCTGTGTTGCACATGTGTAACACATGGGACAATAGCTAGCCTGATGGTATTTGCAGGGTTGAATACCAACTATAGCATGTATGGTGGTAGTGATCTAGTAGGCTATATGTCCTGGGCCATTTATGAGCCTAGGCAGAAAGGTAACCTAGCTGTAGGCAACAGACAGGTAAGTTTCAGTGGCCAGTTCAAGCAGTGCCACAGAACTGATCCACAGGGTTACTGATATATTTGGCATGTGGTCATTACACCATGTCACAGAGAGGGGCGATGTGCAGCTTTGCTGGACCGGGATGCATAGTATGGCAAGAGTATATTAAGTGTATGGGACAGAGCTCTGTCAGGCATGATGTGATCCTTGTACTAGAAAGGTGGGTGTCCATGAAGTATGTGTTTATTTGGGATCAAGATGTGTTAAGTGTAGCATGTCCAACACCGCTGGGTTGGGCATGGCTTTATTCAGGGTAGGCTGCATGCTACATAATGGAGCTAGGGATTGGAAAGGGCAGTGTAGGCCATCTATACATGGGAAATAACCCTTAAAGGAAGTATGTGCTCTATTATGGGTCGCATGAGTGTTGAGTATGGATGAGCAATTATCTCTATATTCCTGGATGACACCCTGTCATGATTAGGGGTGCCACATATAACTACCTGTCTGGTGTGGTGAAGTAACTATCAAAGGAAAGAGTACTGTCCAGCTGCATCCCATACATATAGTTGCCATTATGTTGACCGCTGCCTGGGAGATAGTTCATGGGTACAGGGTTTGTAACACAGGGGATGACAATGCAATACTTAGCTGTCAGATTGTGGCCATATGTCACACACCACACATCTTACACACTAAGGCCCTTCTGTATGTTGAATGCAGTACACATTGAGTCAACTGTTGCTCCTAGTTCATAATCATTTACAAACATCAATAGTCTGATGCCTTCTGTGTTAGTCTGTGTGGTATAGATAACAAAGAGGGAGAGTACTAGGAATGAACCCTGTATTACTGTGGCTGGCACTGGTTTGATGTGCGTATATTAGTCAGACACCTTCTGTAGTATTGGTTCTGCCAGCAGTGCAGTTGTCAACCACTCCTCTGACATAGGAATATAAACTTGGTTTACTAAGTGTAGCTGGAACACAGTATGGGTAATGGTGTCCTACGTCCTGGCAAGGTCATGATATGCAGTGTGAATAAACCCTACTGTCATCTACATCTGTACCGAGTACATCAAATACGTTGATCACGGTTCATGGCCTTACAGACCAGACTCAGCAGGGTAGTTGTGCACTATTTACCATTATCAATGGTGTCTCCCCTTTGTGGGGTGTGATAACTGTTGCTGTGCACCATTCGGTGTGTACACAGCCTGACATGGAGCTATGATTGAACATGATGTGTATGTGGATAACTGAATGTTCTTACATTTGTGTAGGATACACCCTGGGATGTTATCAAGTCCCATGAAAGCTGTATGTATGGCTTTAGAGAGTACAGCTTGTACTTGCATAGTCGTTATTACAGGGGCTCTGTATTGTACATGGATTTATTACTAAGTGTACCGGTTGGGGGGGTGGGAGTGGGTTTAGGTTCTCCAAGACCCTATCTGGATGAAAGGTGCTATTTCTGTAGATGCAGTACTTCTCATGCCATAGTGCTGTGCAGCACGGCAGGTCTTGTCGTTGCCATTACGATTAATGACACAGCTATAGAATACTCTGTGTTTGGCCTCATAATATGTGGCTGATTAATTTCACAGTAGCTTTGTGTGGCTTTATATGGTGTATCTGCATCTTACTGAGGGTGACCAGAGATCACCTACACTCATGTGTGTTCACTCTTGCAACAGTTACTACCTTCTGTGGTACAGTTTAAAGCATAGTACCACCAGTTTGCCTTCTTGTTTGTGTTGGGTTGAATCTTGGTTCTGTTTTAATGACGCAATCACTGCACTTATGTGACTCCTTAAGGTTCATTTGCGTAGGATTCAGCATTTGCACATGCATTGTCCATCTGCATGGATGCCATGAGAGTCACCACTCTGCTCTTAGAAAACATAACATTGGCACTGGAGACTAACTATGTGTAGCATACTGTTAGCCCTGTTTGTGTGACTACTGTGATCCAGGTCAGTTGGGTCAATGGAATCCAACATGCAATAAGCGCAGGTGTTGGTACATGAGGAATCTTCCCAGTTCATAATGGAATAGCTGAGAGTAGCCATTATTATGGTTCTGTCTCAGACCTAATATTCCCCATTACAGCATATTATGACAGTTGGGAAATCTGTGGCCTGGTGGATGATCTGTCTCAAGGTGCAATTTGAATTCAACTTTGGCACAAAGGTAGTTGCTCAGCGTAATGCATCTGAAGTTATGCAAGTGCAACTAGCATGGAGGTATACTGGTGGGTGATCTGTCACAAGGTGCAATTTGAAATCCACTTTGGCACAAAGGTAGTTGCTCAGCATAATGCATCTGAAGTTATGCAAGTGCAACTAGCATGGGGGTGTACATATCCTTCAGGAATATGGACACACCTGTGTGTTCCAATAAAGGATAATGGGCAAGAGATGAGGTATGTGTTATAACATGGTCATGCAGGTGTGCTCTCTGGAGCATTGAAACATGTCTCAGCCACTGCACAGATATGTTCTCCATGTTAGGGATTGACATATGTGTGTCCGTATAGTGTTTCTGACATGTATCATTGTGTAGCGAGACCCGCAGTTTATTGCTTGGCTGTCCCTGTAACAGCAGCGGATCTTCACTTGAACCGTACATGATGAAGGCACTATAGGGGAAGCATGAGCCCTAGGCAGTATCCAGATTCCCAGGGGTGACAGGTGTCTGGCAAAGCATCATGGTCTGTTGACCATACCCTTTCCAAATGATGCTGTAAGCACTTTCAATAGCATCTTCATGAATACTCTAAACTCCTTAGCTCCCTCTAGGAAGATCAGAGTAAAATCAAACCATGCTCCCTGGCTCTCCAACGAGACTAGGTCCCTTATGAAACAAAGAGATCATGCTTGGAAAACCTGGACTAAAACTAAACAACCACCTTTTCTCCAAAAATACAGGCAATTGAGGAACCTTGCAAAAAACATACAACTAATGACAAAAAGTTATACTATACCTCTGCTCAGCTTAACAACAAATCCAATCCTTGAAAATTTTGGTCAACTCTCAACATCATTTATCCTGGAATGCCCTCTAATCCCAGCCCATACCCTAACTCTTCCTCTCAGGAAACAGCTATGCTCCTGAATAAACACTTTATCTCTTCTATCCAAAATCTGGTAACCTCTAAGCCAAATTTTACTTTGACACCCACCCCTCCAAGTCCCACTAACACAATTTTGTTTTCTTTTAAGCCAGTTCCCATTACTTACATCAAATCTCTACTACTCAAGCTAAAGCCTTGCTCTCCTTCCACTGACAATCTATCTCCTACATTCCTCAAACTTGCTGCTAGCTCAATTGTCTATCCTATATCTATACTAATTAATCGATCTGTTCTGGAATCAACTGTCCCCACCCTTTGGAAATCTTTCTTCACTATCCCTCTTCATAAAGGTGGAAACTCCACTGACCCCTAAAACTACTGACCCATTGCCATTCTGTCCCCCCTCTCCAAGATATTAGAAAAATGTATTCACTCACAGCTTCTCAATAACCTCCTCACACACCACTTACTTACCCCTACCCAACATGGATTTCGTCCTCACCACAGCACCACCACTGCCCTCCTCTCCTTCACTCATATCATTGCAGAGGCCCTAGACAACAATAAACTAATTTCCTGTCTCTTCCTAGATCTCTCCAAAGCCTTTGATACTGTCTCTCATCCTCTACTACTATCCAAACTCACAAATCTCCACCTTCCCCCTCCACACTTCCTGTTTTAATAGTTACCTATCTGGCAGGGAACAATCTGTCAACTGGCTCTCATCCTCCTCACCTTTCCTTCTCATCTCCACTGGTGTTCCCCAAGGCTCCATCTTGGGACCCCTTTAGTTTAACATCTGCACCAATGATCTTTACACCTCATGCAAAGAATCCTCCCTTATTCAGTATGCTGATGACTCCACACTTATATCCATCTCAATTAAATTCCTGAACTACACTCCCTGACCCAACAGGCCCTACTATCCACTGAACAATGGCTCTCTCACAACCTATTGATCCTAAATCCCAAAAAGACCAAACTCTTACTTTTCCTTCCCTGTTCTCTTTCTCATCACAAAACCTCCTTTTTTATTACATCTTCTAGGAATACAACTATCCAACCTGACACCCACACAAAACTCCTACGGGTCATTATCAATGACGAACTAAAGTTCAACCTACACATACTCCAATGTATAAAAAAAAAAAAAAAAAAATTAGAAACTAGGTCTGCTATATCAGAACAAAAAAATCCTAACCCCTGAATCTAGACTTACTCTGGGCCAGGCACTCCTCCTCCCCTCCCTCTTATACGCCGCCCCATTTCTTAACAATATCCAGACCTCCACTCTAAACAAACTCCAACAGATTTACCATAAATTAGCCAGATTCGTTACAAACTCACCATACAACTCACACCACTGCATTTCTTTAAACTTTCTTCAATGGCATGAACTTCCCCAATTTCTGCTATCTTATCAATTTTATATGCTACACTCTATTCTTTATAAACCCTCCTTCTGTCCATCTCTATCTTCCTTAGTCTCCATCTACATCCTATCCCGGACCCTCCGTACTTCTAACCAACAATTACTTGATATCTACCACTCAAAAAGGTCAGTAGGCAAACTACTCTACAAACACTCCCTTGCCCATGCTTGGAACAAACTTCCCCTTGACTTACGTTCAATCTCACACACCTCACACTTTAAAAATGAACTAAAAGCTTATTTTCTTAATTCCAGAACCTGCCCTTGCAATGACCCTACCTAGTCTTCCTTCTCTTTATGCACCCTCAAAAGGACCATACTTAGTACCTCATTACACCTCTCTCTCTAATGTGTCTACTATGCATTTGCATAATTTTATACAAACAAAATGTTTTTATTGTTGACCTATTGAACTATATCAATGTAAAATTGTTACTTAGCTTCTTTTTAATGCAACTTTAACTTTATGCATGTAACCCAATATATGTGAATCTTTTTGCTATAACTGCTATTGTATCAATATTTTTTTAAAATTGTACTTGTTTAAAATGTACTACTAGAGCTTTTTTCCTTGGGTCTCCACTGAAAATGGGTCACAAGCCCAGTTGGACAAACCCGGTTAACAAATGTCAATAAATAAAATAAATATGTTATCCCAGGCAAACAGATACTGGATACCCTTTGACTTGCATCACTACACTAGAAAATTGTGGAATACAATCCTTTTGACCCTTTACTGCAGTATCATTCTGGCCAATGGCAGAACGCTACCCAGGCCTTGAGACATACCTGCATGGGCAGAAGACCTGACAGTTCCTACATGTTTCCATGCAGTCCAGGCTACTGCATTACAGGTCCTGCACAACAACATCGAATATGCCAGAGCCATGTGTATAGTTCAGAAGGTGTTCTGAGTGTATGGATATGTGGCTAATCATGGCAGACAAGCAACTGACAGTATGTATGCCCTCATATAGGTTGGTGTGTAACATAGTGCAAGAGTTTGCATTCACAAATGAGTACTGTTGAGCATGTTTCCAGTCACGTGTTCTGAGGTGTGGCACAATTATGCAAACTATGTCATACAGTTTGTGTATTTTGGTGTCTGTCTCTTCCTGCTTTGGGGGTCACTTGTTTGGCCAGATACTTAGAAGCATTTGTAAATGTGTGTGATTTCTGGTAGTGTGTGTGGGTGTCCTTACTGTGTTCTGGTAAGGGTATGTGTTGGTTGTGTTGATGAGCTGCATGTGTTAACATACACCTCATGACTGTCCAGTCCAGTCATGGCTGTAGACTGGACTGCCTTCCAGCTTACCCCTGTAGCTGCATCCCAAGCAATGTGTGGGGCATGGTGTTAGGTGGGTTTGGCAGTGTACATGGCATAGAGATTACATTCCCCCAGGATGGCCACATACACAAAGCTGACATTAGTAAACACCAGTAGCTGACTAGTGGACATGCCTGTATGAGCATTCAGTACTACAAGTACCAAGTACTGTATTTAGTTTACGTATTGCTTATGAAGATGTTTTAGACAGTGATGCTCACATGTAAATATTTGTGTTATGGATGTGACAACACCAGCTATTACAGAAACATTGTAGCTACCTTTAGAAGCAATCCTCCTTTGAGGAGCACATCACATCCTGTTAGTTGATTACAGATGATGCAAGTGTGTACAGGTCTGTTGCCTTCTCTGGGTATATACTCACATATCCACCAGAACCATGAGCTCTGTTGGGCACAGACACCCACTCTCCAAACAAAGTCATGTATCAATAGACTCTGATGCCATTATCAACATGATCTGGATATAATCAGATAGTGTGAGCCATCACCTATGAAGTGGCTATTACACATGAGCAGCTGTCTCCTACATCTTACACTCCTACTGCAGATGTTACACTGGAGTTAAAGATGATATGCAACCTGTTTCATTACCAGTGCTGTGCACTACATTACATACAGTATGTGCAAGCGGCTGTTAGATTGGCAATGAGAGGTTAGGCTACACAAACCTGGTAGTTCAACCAGTGTGGCTCTACTCTCAATATTCACTCTATGTAGGTGTGCACATAGCCATTTGGCTCAGCCCTGTAACAAGGGTCACTACACATTTGCATAACATGTACACATGCACAGCTGTTATTGCTTGCAAACGATTACTAGAGAGCTCCAGCCCTGTAATAAGGGTCACTACACATTTGCATAACATGTACACATGCACAGCTGTTATTGCTTGCAAATGATACTAGAGAGGTCCAGCCCTGTAACAAGGGTCACTACACATTTGCATAACATGTACACATGCACAGCTGCTATTGCTTGCAAACGATATTAGAGAGGACCAGCCCTGTAACAAGGGTCACTACACATTTGCATAACATGCACACATGCACAGCTGTTATTGCTTGCAAACGATACTAGAGAGGTGGATATTACATGTGTTATGTGCATGGATAGTTACCTGGCTCTTCCAATTATCTTTGCTATCATGCTGCTAAACTGTCAGATGAATACAAATGATATGTATATGATATTGTAATTGCCAATAGACATAATTATGTTTGCATAACATAACAGAACTGCTATGTAGAATAGAATACAGGTCTGCCTAAAATACTGTACATTACATAGTTATTGGCACAATATCCCACAATGCACCCCATATTTGCACAGTGAGCCCACCTTTAACATGTTCATCTTACTTATACACCCATACATATGTCGACTGTTACAATATATCAACTATACCCTGTTATAGCACATACTTGTTGGACCAATCCTGACACTTACAGTGGCTGGAAGCGAATTGCTGGGTTCCAAGCCCATATCATCCCTTGTGGTGTATGCAGAGTTTGCAGTGTGACCTACAGCAGTACACACATAGAATAATACAAGCATTACTACTACTCAACAATACATCATTACAAGATAGCTATTTCCACTATATGCATTGATTACACTGTAATTCTTAAAATACAGGTACTGTGTACACAGACATACTACATGTTATACATACCTTCTTAGTAATCGGAGGTGTTATTGACTAGTATAATACTCATTTTCAGTTCGTCTTTCAGTGTTTTGTACTGTCCTACAGGTAGATACAGATGGTTTGAATGTGTGACAAGGCAACCTTTTATAGTTACAGATCAGTAACATGTGCTATCCTGATAACCAATAGGTGTTCCTAAGTAGCTAATTACATTCACATCAGCTGCGCTGCTACGGAATTAGCCAATACCATGTCTACAGTGGAGTATAATTGAGTACTGCACTTGGGCGTTGTCCCTTTGCCTTACTTGTGAGGAAGACAGTAGGGAAGTGTTGTTTGCAATCTATTGCAACAGCTGTATGGAGACAAAAAGTAATATATTGTGTGTAATGCCTAGAGGATTTGGTCTAAATGTGAGTACTGCTGTTATATTTCTGAACATTGCTACTTGTGCAGGGTTTGTCTGTACCTAATACTTCTGCATATAATTCTGTCTGGCCAGGTTGTTTGACCAGCTCAAGGCTGCATAGCTATGCATATAGTGCTAGGGGGTTTACAGCATGCTTACCAGACATATTTAGTTTGGTGTTACAGTGTATCATACTATGCTGATAATCAGTACTGGGTAACACTTCCTAGTGTACGAACCTTTCAACCCTCTGAAACGGGATTAGTTCATACATACCCTGTTACATCAGCAGCTGTTCAATTATATAACAGCAACTATTTCACATAGTGCCATGTTAGTGTGTCTGTGTCCAGGTATGTTAAGGTTTCAGCAGATGTTGAACAGTAGTTGAATAATTGGTTATGGTATGACAGTATGTACTGATGTAATTATTTTAGTTGTGGGGTAGATGTTGGTTGGTGTACATAGCACATGCAGGTGTGTAGGAACCCCTTTTATACAATAGCTATATGTGTGTGGGTGTTCTTTCCCTATGTGAACACCTATCCCTTAGTGGACTAATACTATGGTAATTGCAGGCTGATTCATTAAGGCACTATTAAATGCTTTCTGTATAGGATGCAGGTACTGTTAGTCCTTGAATCCTTTTAGCAATACATAGGAATGTAATAAAGTTTTGCAAAATGAAAGCTGCCTGTGTATTTCTGTCATGGATATTTGCAGTCATTTGCAGTTGTGCTGGTGACTGTGTGCATAGAACATATTTGTAATAGTGTTTTGGCATATACTCTTCATATGTTATGTTCATATTGTGTGTGTGTGGGGGGGGGGTGGAATGTGTGATTGCTATGGTCCATGTTATACTCAGATATGACCACTTCGGATGCTGTCTACAGATATGTATGTATGTGTGTGTATATATATATATATATATATATATATATATATATATATATATATATATATATATATATATATATATATATATATATATATATATATATATATATATATATATATATATATATATATATATATATATATATATATATATATATATATATATATTTATTTATATATATATATACATATTTATATATATATGTATATATATATATATATATATATATATATATATATATATATGTGTGTGTGTATGTGTGTGTGTATATATATATATATTATTGCATACATGTATCTGTACCTCCATAGATGTGTAAATGTTTTTAACCTATCTAAATATCTACATATATATGTAGACCTGTATATATTGATATGTCTCTATGTATCTCTCTCTCTGTATATATATATATATATATATATATATATATATATATATATGTATATATGAGCATACACCTTTAATTGGGTACATGGCGGGCTGTCCTATTTCAACACATTTCTCCCTTTTGCGTTTTAACCTGTCTGCATACGCAACTGGGATAGGTAGATTCCCAGGTAGCTTAGTGTTAGGTTGCTCTGAGGCGGGAGTACATGGTTGCAGGTTCTAATCTTGGAAAGTGTTATTATTTTACCTCTCAGAGTAGGCACTGGTAGGGAAAGTGTGAATAACGCACATTTATGCAGTTGTAAGAAGGACATTATTGTAGAGGTTAAACACAGTTAAACAAACTTTGTAACATATAACATTTGTGCGCAAACATGGCCACATCCGCTAATTACTCAGGATATATACATGTCAGTGAAGTAACATCTCACTATGTGCTGACATAACATTACATTCTCTGTTGACTGTACTCTCCAGCACACATGGGTTTAAATGGGTGTTTCGAATGTTTATTATACAGATGATTACTACCTATATATGCAAGCTGTGGTTAAGGTATAGTTTTGAACATGATAAACATCCCTGCCTTTATCGGGATTGGAACCTCGAATGTACAGATACTCTGCAGATGCTGTAACCATTACATTGTTGACATTAATGTTGCTTCCGCCTATTTCCTATTTAGATGATTTTTATGTGTAAGCTATGCTAAGCAAAGGGTGGAGGCCCCAAAACTCACTGAGCTTCACGTATTCTTGAAATAGCAACATATAACAAATGTACTGTGAGACAATACATGTCTATGAATCTAATCTATGAATCTATGAATCTATATAACAAATATACTGTGAGATAATACATTACATGCCTAACTACATTAGACAAAGCCCCTCACTGACACACTTCAAGGGAAACCTTGTTGTGTGAATGGGTAACAGAATATACACCCCTGGAATCATGTGTCCCAGGAACCATACAGCCAGGGGGTGGGGGAGCCTGTCCAGTTTGATAGCTGCGAGACCTGTTGGGAGAATTGAATGGTGTTGAATTGTCACATTAACATGCCCTCTTTAGATCACTAAATGCCCCTATCACCCTCCACAACCCCAGTATTCAACAGCTTTCAGCAGCTCTGCCTGGAATTGCTTAATTGGCAATGCTTAACAGAGGCTCAGTTACTTCATCAATGGTGCGGGGAAAGCTAACACACTGCAGCTATACTTCTAATTGCCCTTGGGCAGATAGGTAGTAGGTGATCTGTGAACCTCTAAAGTGTAGGCCATCACAGCCATAATATGTGAATAAACAGACCTTCAGATCACAATATACTGTGAGAAATCACCATGTAGTCAGGAAACAGTTACATACAGCAAGAACATACAGAACACTGATACTTAGTCACTCCAAAAGCATATCTTGGAAGCTAGAAAACATTTATAAGTTTAAGGCTTTTTATTGCTTACCAGTAGGTTACCTACAGGAGAGATGAAAAACAAGCACAGATGGGGAACATGCATGCAATGATACCATACCGCCCTATATGTCAGCCTTAGGCTTTGGAATACTGGCCAAGGCTATTGGCGCCCCCATGGTGCCTTATTTAGGAGACTCTTGAAGGTGAATATCAGCTCCATAAACAGCACAATAGCAGATTCAATGAAGGTTATGCTACTTATCACCAGGGGTTGTGATCACAACATGCTTGCACTCACAGCATTCCTCAGGATGGACAACATCAATATCTGTGCAGTAACTGAGATCTGTCTTAAGGCTCCTGAGAGCACACCAGGACTACCAGACTACAACCCATACCACACATTTCAGCCACAGAACATGGACTGACAGACATGGAGGGGCTGTATCCATAGTCATCAGGGATACCTACACCTCCAGGTTAGCGGGTGAGCATGATACCTCTGAGATCATCCATGTGCAGCTAACATCAGCCACAGCTGCAATGTAAACTGTGGCCTGCTACAGATCACCCTCCATGACCCAGGACCACCACTTCACCTACCTGGAGACAGTGGAGAACATGACAGTCCTAATGCACACCCTGGCATTGGTCGATGTCAACTACCATACCATTAACTGGGAAACTTATTCCGGTACTCACTTCCAGGCCCGGCGCTTCCTGGAATTTATCATCTCATATGCCCTGTATCAGATGGTAACCTCCCTAACGTGGGGTGGAAACTACTAGAAGTGGTCATCACCAACATGGGCAACAGGTGCACCACAGCGGAGGTAATCCGGTCACTGGTTAGATCTGACCATGAACTATTCACTGTTTCTACACCCAAACATCTTCCCACCCACGGATACCACAGTGTATACCTTTTCTGCAGCTAAATTTACACTACTAGTGACAGGGGTGGGGGGGTTCACAGCTCCCATGCTAAGGGGAAACACTGCTCAAGATACAGACAGATATACAAATGCAGTCTATAAGCATCTACAAGGATGTATGGATCGTGTCATCACTGGTAAACCAAGACTTCCTCCTCCTAGACAAGGACACCGGTCTGGTGGACCTCTGCAATAAACAGGCTGTACTACAGAAGTAGGACAGTGTTCCAGACAAACGGCAAATCCCACGAAGTGCAAACATCCATGACCACAATTAGTATGATACGTAGGTCCCTCATGACCTCATCCAAGGCTAACATCAGCAGGACAATATGCAAGGATTCGAAAGATAACCACAAAGTCTTCTTTGGCTATGTCAAGGATCTACATGGTGACACACAGATTTGCACTGTGCTGGTTAAATAGTGCACAGAATATGCTCACCCTACTGATATCGCCAACATCCTTGCAGATACATTCAGTGCATACTTCACCCCCTAAAGAGCCCACAACACTACCCAAAAGGTACAGTATCCCACACATCAGAGACACGCAGGTGGAAATTGCCCTCTCTAACAGCAGAACACAGCATCAATGGAGGCAGATGTTGTCCCAGACTGCATCTTGAAAACTGTACATGACAACCTGCCCCCCACCTAATTAAGCTTTCCTACCTCAGTCTCTCAACAGGCTACATGCCCATACAATGGTGCATGGCAACAGTCATTCCACTCCATCAAGGTGGACTCACAACTGACCATGGTAACTACCACCCCATAAGCCTGACTAACCTGGTCTGCAATGGTATGGTTTGCATCCTCATGGCACTCATTAACAAAGACAGTGGTAACTTCTGAACACGTGACCCAACCCAGGTCAGTTTGGTTGAGTGCAGTTCACGCCTACTGAACTTGTTTGACGTCTTACATACAGTCACCAAGACATTAGATGATGGGGGAGGTGGTTCACACATACTACCTGGACCTCGTCAAGGCTTTTGACACCATGCCCCACTCAGGTATTATTGATAAACACACCAGCCTATACATACACCCTACATCACAGGTTGGGTTGCCAATGGGCTTACACATAGAACCCACATGGTACAACTAGCGGTCTCCAGGTCCAACTCTTGACCAGTCACGACTGGTGTCCCACAGGACTCAGTCCTGGGAGCCCTACTGTTTGGCATATACATCTCAGAGGTACAGGCAAACACAGGAAGACTACGGCAGACCATGTTTGGCAATGACTGTGAACTGGGAGCCATGATTGATAGTCCAGCTGACACAGACATCCCTGAATGGGCCTCACAGAGAACATCACAGGGGGTCAATGTCATGGCCTCCAGCCAAGTGCCACTAACTGCATGATCATTCCATTGTGGAATTGGCACCCACATATTAACACATAAGTGGCAGCCGCTTTAATATGGTTGAGGAAATGGGGTATCTGGGGACTAAGGTAGATAGTGATCTCCCCTTTGACAATCATATCTCCACAGTAGTTAGGACATCCTTCTATATAGGCCATCTGATTACTAATGGATTCCCATCTAGACATACTGGGGTTATAGTGCCCCTTTACTCATCACTCATCAGTCCCGTCAAAGGGTATAATATCTCATGTGGGATGTACCTCAGAAGACACTTCCAACAGCTGGGAGGTCCACGAATGTACCTCGCCAAGGGGAATACTAGCCTCCAACATATGGCCTATACAGCCAGACTGAATAAACTCCTGCTTTACTCAGTAGCATCTCATTTACCCAGAGATGATCTCTGCTGGCCAACACAGCCATGTCGAACTCAGGCTTGATGAACATGCTCCACCTATGGGAATCTATGTCACAGTGAGCCACACACTGTAGTGAACTGAACCTTGCCACAATAAATGGAAGATGCTGGAGGGACAGCTTCCTGTCACAGACACTCCCCATACTTTGGAACAACATCGCTAGTTACATTATACAGAGCCCCTCACTAACACTCTGCAAGAGAAATATTGAAGAGTGGATGGGGAAAAGTGGATGCTCCCCAGGGATCCCTCCATTGGCTCTGCTCCACAGAGGGACAGTTAATGAATCAATGGGGTGGCAAAAGCTGACACATTTTGGCTGGGCTTATGAATGACCTCTGGCAGTTGGCCAAGTACCTACCTATGAATCTATACATACAGTATCTGCATATGCTGATAGCTAAATTTACTGTTCAGGTGTTGACTTACCTTGTGCCAATGGCAGCTGTGTGTGCAATAGTTGAGGGCTGCCTATGTTGGATGCACACAGTAGACTGCCTATACATGACAATTTACAGGTAGTCTTGTGTGTGTGCCATCCATTTTTACTGTGTGTGCAGGTGGAGAAAGGTGTCAGCCCCTAGGTGCCTACACTGTCAGTGTGTGTGCTATATGTTCCCTCTTTGCCAAGGCATGGGCATACTGGGCACACCTCTGTCTGTCTACTGGGGCTGACTCAGTGTGTTCGTGGTCTGAGCACCTCTGTGCCTGTGGGGCCCTTGGCAATGGTTGTGGGCTGTGAGGGCCTTCACCATTCTGTCCCTGCTGCAGCTGTTTCCGCAGGACCAGATTGTGTAGCATGGCATATACTATGAAGATGTGGGCACATGTGCCTGGAGAGTACTGCAAGGCTCCACCAGATATGTCCAAGCAATGGAACCGTGATTTCAACATCCCAAACACACGCTCTATGATGATTCCGGTTTGTGCGTGTGCCTCATTATGGCATTCCTGCATAGGTGTTTGTGCATTTCTGATGGGAGTCATCATCCACGGTTCCGGTGCATAACCAGCATCCCCCACCAGGTGGCCATTTGGGATGTCCCCCCTGGCAAATAAGCGATACAACATGAGGCATGCCAGATGTGGGAGTCGTGATAGCTTCCAGGCTGCCAGCACACACATCCATGATAATGCCATGGGCATTGCACACGATCTGGCAGTTGATGGAGGGGTATCCCTTGTGGTTTATGGAGCGCCTACCCTGCTGACTGGGTGGTGACTTGATGTGTATGTGCATGCAGTCTATTGCACCCAGTACCTCCGGGTATTCTGCCACACGGTGGAAGAGACACATATTGCTGGCCAACTCCTCCTCCTGCGTTCGGGGGAATTATATGTGCTCATTGGCATGTGGTTACATGGCATCCAGGAACTGGTGTAGTACCCTGGATGCTGATGCCTATGAGATCCCCATGATATCCCCAGTTGGTCTTTCAAAGGTACCTGTAGCTAGTATTCTCAGGCTTACACATACCTTTGTATCCACTGGGATGTGTTCCCCTCTGTTTGTTCTGGCTCTGAGGCGTGGCTGGCACAGCTCTACAAGTTGCTGTAGGATGTCCCTGTCCACCCTGTAACACTCAACTATCTCCAGATCATGTAGCTCCTGGTAGGTTACCCTGGGTCTGAACACTCTCCTCCTCCTCTGGTGCCGGAGGGGGTCGAGTGCATCATCCTCCACACCACCTTCAGTCTCCAACACATGCTGGTGGATCAAAGCTATGGTAGCCCCTAACATGTACATAATAAAAATTCACCATCTGTATACACCCCAGGTGCAGAGTGTATGGGAATACACAAATGTGTGTGAGGTGCTTTCACACTTTATGTTATTCTGCTATGAATGCTGCTGATGACAGTGGGTGCATATGAGCTATTCCAGCTGCAGCGTGTCTTAATTATGGGTTCTGCAATGAGTACTGCAAGTGTAGGGCCTTTACTGTGGAGATCTACTTGCCTGCCTTGATTAATTTGTTGCCCTTTAATTCACTTTTAGACCCGGATACCCTCCCATTATTAGGCATGCATCCACCTGCCACCTTTCTTGCTTTGTACTTTCCCTACCCAGTCATGGCAAAATGTGCCTTGTAGCTGATATAGTGCAAATCTGCTTTGTTCTGCTTTGACACTTTACTGTTTTCTTTGCAGTACAGCCCCTCCCCTTTCCTGTTCTGCAGTTAGCTGCTTGCAGCCTTGTTAGCTGTTGTCAATGGCCCGCTGTAGGCTCCTATGCGTTGATTAGTCATTTGTACTCCAATTTCACTGCTGCAGCATTTCCTTATTTCTTTCCTATATCCTTCCTGTTTCAGCTGCAGTGCATGCCTGGCATACCCGTTTAACAGATTTACACGCGTTTTCATCTCCGTTCACATGCATATTCAGTTACCTTGTGTACTCTCAGCTAAGCATAGCTATGGCCAATTCGACACATCCCTATCCTGCAGCTTTGCCTAGCTAGGGGCAAACCAGTTTAGCAATGCTCCAATGTGCTTACAGCAATGGCGACACACCCCTCTCTAGATGTCATCTTTATCTCAAGGCCAAACCTCAGAGCTATAACGCTACGCTGTGAGGTGCATCCTTACACCAGCGGGGAATCTGCAATTCACTATCACTCCTCTCATTTGCATGGCATTGACTACTAATTCCTAGCTACTGCGCATAACACTGTCACTGCCCCTTAGCAACCTTTGCGCCATAAGTATGGTGTAGCATGCCTGCCACTGACAATTATGGTGAAATTGTGATATGTGTTTCATTGCGGTTTTATTCTATATTTTTATATATTCCTTGCGATCCCCTTTACGCACCACTGCCCTGCACTTCCACGCTGCGATAGTGTGACTGTATATATTAAATGTTAATTTTATATTTTGTACATTTTTTTTATGCCAATGGCTATATATTTAGCCATTGGCATATATTAACAATATAATGCATGAGTTTGGTCGGCTGTCATGGCTCCAATTTTATGTTTTCAGAAATGTAAACCGTTTTCAACGTTTTACATTTCTGCATACTTACACTACGCCTGCACCACTTCCTGAATTGTTACATACCTTCATTTGCATGCTACACTGCTGCACATGGGGTAATTATCATACAAGGCTTGGTAGTTGTGCAGGCATAGCGTACACAGGTAGTGCATGTGGAAACAACTCATACCTGAATCGCTCAGTGGCCATATTTGGTGCTAGAATGCTAACGCTACACATGCACCTGGTGCAAGCTTCATGAATCCCGGGGATAGTCTATTTATGGAATGGTTACTTTCTCGTTTCATTGAGTATTTATCTAATACTATGACTTATGAGATTCACTTATTACCCCAACGATGAGATAGATTTTTTGTATGTTACTGTGTGTAAGTCTGATTTAGGGAATCTGCAAACTAGTTTATACAGGAAGCCGAGCAGAACAAATTCACTTTTACATAAGAATAGTATACATCCAAGGCATGTTGTTAAGAATGTATTAGGGGCCAGATTTTGAGAATGATGTGGCTGCATAATGAAGATACACAACTTATGGTAGACCTTAAGAATCTTAAGGGTGATTTTCTGAAGAGAGGGTACTCTGAGAAAGAAATTGATGCTAGTATTACCCAGTTATTGAATGAGAGGAATACTAGACGCTGACCGTATATTTCTGAGCAACCCCCCCCGGAGATAGGAATGAGCATGATCATAGTGAATCTGGAAAGGTGAGGTTCCTATGACTTTTGAATTCTGTGACATCATTAAAAGGAATTGGGGTATATTAAAAGTGTCTGAGGAACTTAGAGAGGCTATGAGTGAGAGGCCCATGTTTTCTTTTAACAAATAAGGGCTTTGACTGATCAGGGCACACAGATGTGGTGCCAGTTTGCTTTGTAGTTCATGTAGAACACAGCCAGGGATATTATCAGGTCCCTTGGAAGCTGTATTCTTTGCTTTGGACAATGCAGCTTTAACCTGTGCTGCAATAATGCTGGGTGCTTGGCATTGTTCCAGTATTGTGATTGATCCTCTGGGTGGAGAGAGGGGTAACTTTGGCACTGAATCTCTCTGCCAGTATGTTTGCAATATCTGTTGGCACAATATAGGACGTACCATTGTTCAGTAACTCAGAGCAAATCTGGATATTAGCGTGGAGGTTCTTGATATAACTACAGACTTTGTGATTGTTTTTAGTGTCTGCCACAATTCTTCCTTCATAGCTGGCTTTAGAGGATTTGATGAGGGATCTCAATTTTTTGTTGAAGCTAATAAGGGTGTATTCCAGTCTTGGGACTTCACCTTTTTCAGCAACAGTTTCTTTCTTCTGTTGTAGAGTTTATTGATGGCAGTGGACCACCAGATTTGCTTCCATTTTTTGGAGAAGAGCATCTTGGTTCTGTTGGGTATGGCTAGATCCATGCATTCATTTTCATGTTCGTACAGTGCATTGCTGTATGATTCAACAGTCATGCAGCTATTTTCCATTGGAATGGGTGCCATGAAGTTAGCCACCTCTGTTTTTAGGAGCCCAAAGTCAGCTTTGGAGAAGGTTTTCAAGGTGGTTACCTTTGCGGGGGGGGGGGGTTGTGAGTGAGATGTGGATTTCCATGGTGACTAGTTTATGGTCAGAACTGACCATGGAAGGATTGACTACTGTTGTAGAGCAGCGATCACTCATGTTAGCAATAACCAGATTTAAGATGTTGCTTCTTCCAGTGGGGGTCAGAATGAGGTGGTTCAGGGCATTGGAATTGATGAATTCCAGGAAGCATTGGGCCAATATATTAGGTTCATAGGTTTATACTAGGCTATCTGCCCTAAGGCATTTATAAGCCTAGCCCAAATTTTTGTGGCTTATGCCACCCCTTATATGAAAAAATACTGTGCCCATTAGTTTGTTGTGCCTCTGTCCAGCAGTGACACAGAGATGATTCCCGGGATAAACCTACGATCTCCCATCCACAGGTCAAGATTTCTCTTGAACAGAGCCAGCGAGGTGCTCTGCCTCACATGGACTGGGATTTTATTCCACAGCATAGGGAGTCTCTGAGTGATAAATCTATCCCTCCAGCATGTCCTATTTATATCCGTGCTAAGGTTTAAGTCGCTTGCTCTAGTGGTTTTGGTGGATTTGGATTTTTTGAGGTGGAGCATGTCTATTAATTCCGGGATGGACATGGCCTTGTATGTCAGGCACATGTCACCTCTGAGCAGATGGTATGCAACTGAATAGAGCTAGAGTTTCTTCAATCTGGCAGCATATGACAGATTTTGGAGTCCCTTTATCCTTTTGGTGAGGAACTTTTGGGGTCTCTCCAATTGCTGCAGATGTCGGGTGAGATACATCCCGAATGGGGCATTGTACTCGATCATTGGTCTGATAAGTGAAGAGTACAGGAGAACAATAACCTCACTAGATCTGGATGTGAATCCCTTCATGATCAGGTGGGCAATGTAGAAGGTCTTTCTAACCACTTTAGCAATGTGAGTGTCAAAAGAAAAGCCACTGTCAACCTGGGTTCCCAGGTCCCTGATAACCTCTTCTGTGCTTAGTGGATTGCCACCTATATGGTAGCTTGGGGTTACCTTGTTTTTCCCGAAGGGTATGACTATACATTTTATGGCGTTTAACTTCAGGCCATGGCTCTGGCACCAGCTATCTGTTTCCGTGAGTCCCTTCTGAAGGATATCCGTGTCCGATGCACTTTCCACTATGGCGCCCAGTTTGCAGTCGTCTGCAAACTTTGTCAGCCAAAGTCCTCCCATGTTGGCCTGTACTTCTGAGAAGTAGATGCCGAACAATAGGGGGCCAAGGACCGAGCCCTGTGGGACACCAATTGTGACCGGCTTGGAGTCTGACATAGCGCCAGCAACTCTAACCCTGTGGGTTCTGTCTTTAAGCCAGTTTGCAACTCATCTTGTGACATATGGGTTTACATTTAAGCTGGTAGGTTTTTCTACAATACCCGAGTGGGGTATTGTGTAGAAGGCCTTTGCAAGGTCAAGGTAGGCTGTATGGACTGCCTTTCCCTCATCAATGGCCTTGGTGACTGTTTAGAAGAAGTCGACCAAGTTCAAAAGGCATGATCTGCTCTTGACGAAGCCAAACTGGGTCGGGTCCAATGTCTGCAAGTCCCCTATATCTTTGTTTATGAGCTCCATTATGATCCTCTCCATAGCTTTGCAGACTAGACTTGTTAAGCTTATGGGGCGGTAATTACCAAGGTCCGTAGAGGCACCGTCTTTGTGGAGTGGGGACCACAGTTGCCGTACGCCACTCCTTGGGCATGTATCCTGTGGTAAGGATGAGATTAAACAGCTGCCTTATGTGCAGGTTTAATTCCTCATTTAGCTCGTGTAGCACACAGTCGGGGACACCATCCGGTCCCATTGATGCTGTGTATTTAGCTTTAGAGAGAGCAGCTTTCACCTGCGCATTTGAGATGTCTGGGAGGCTGCACTCTGCTGGGATAGTTATCTCTCCTTTAGGGGGGGAGAGGGGGGTGAAGTTTGCACTGAACCTGTCTGCCAGTATGTTGGCAATGTCTGTGGGTTCAGTGATTTTTGTATCATTTTGGACTAATTCTGAGCATATCTGGGAGTTTCCACCCAGGTGCTTGAGTAGTTCTCCCAGTTGATGGAGGGGTAGTTGAAGTCTCCTAGTATGAGAGTGTTGGGTTGGACCTTGGTAGATTACAGGATGCTTAGAAATATGAAGTGAGAGTCTAGGGACATGGTTGGGGACCTATAGCAGGCTATGACCTGGATCACCATTTACCCATTGTTAGTTGTATCTGAAGTATCTCTGATGCGTTATGCTGGGCTACTAGCCTGGAGGTGTACATATCCTTTGTGAATATGGAGACACCACTGCTTTGGAGCTGTAGTCCATGTTTCAGGGCCGAAAAGTGTGGAATGAGTTATAGCCTGGGAGCACAAGGGTGCTTTCTGCTGCTTTAAATCAGTGGAGTCCCACAGGGATCAGTCCTGGGTCCACTCCTGTTCAGCATCTACTTCTCAGAAGTCCAGGGGACACAAAGGGACTCTGGCCCACCAAGTTTGCAGACAACTGCAAGCTGAGAGCCATTATTAACTCCCCAAGTGATGCAGACATCCTATAGAAAGGCCTCACTGAGACCAATGACTGGTGTCAAAATCATGGTCTTAAGCTTAATGCCAAAAAATGTGTCATCATCCCCTTTGGTAAAAACTCAGTTCCCAATAATTACCACATCGATGGGAGCCCACTGAACACTGAAGACTTTATAAAAGATCTGGGGATGCAGGTTGACAGCAACCTCTCCTTCGACCACCACATTGCCATTGTGGTCAGAAAGTCCTTCTATGTTGCACATTTCATTAACAAGGGTTTTGCATCGAAGAAGAAAGAGGTCATCATCTCTCTCTACTCTTCCCTCATTTGGCCAATCATTGAGTATAATGCCCCATTTGGCAGAAACCCCACTAGACACCTGCAACATCTGGGGAGGCCACAGAAGTACCTCACAAAGAGGATCCTTGGCATTAAATACATGTCCTACATGGACAGATTTGAAAGACTCCAGCTATTCTCTGTCTCATATCGCCTACTTACAGCCGATCTTTGCTTGACTTACAAAGCCATGTCTGATCCAGCTCTGTTAGAAATGCTACATCTAAAGAAATCCCAATCTCTCCACACCACATGCTCCAGAGATCCTAACTTCATTACCAAAATCAACAGAACATGCTGGAGGGACTTGTTCCACACCCAAAGACTGCTCATGCTCTGGAATAGACTTTCCATACATGTCAAGCAGAGCACCTCACTGTCCCTCTTCAAGAGAAATCTTGATGAGTGGATGGAAAATAGAAAGTTCACTCCGGGGATCACTCCAGCGGCTCTGCTTGATAGAGGCACTGGGAACTAATGTCCGGTGGCATGATGCCAGGGCACTTCTATGGGCTAGGCTTGTAAAGGTTTCTTGGCCATTAGCCTTGTACACACCTGTGAACCTATGAACCTAATAATCTCTCACTAAAAAAGCAGTTATGCTACAGGTCAGGATTGGCTAGATCAGCTTCTGTATCACAGAGACAGTGGACATATCCCTGTAGAAGTTGTAGTACGTATGATTGTATTTATATAGGTATGAGGAATATACATCCATAGACAAGGGTAATGGTAGAATGTAAGTTCTATGCAGATTGCAAAACTAGAAATGTAGTATATTTCAGTTTTTGTGTGGTCTGCTTTGCATTTTATGTTGGTAAAACTAATCGCTCTCTGAGAGAACCTATTTTAGATCATTTGAGAGATATCAGGTACAGTAAGGATAGTAATTCTTTAGCATGTCATATTAAAGTCAGTGAACCCAGCATAAGTTTTCTGTGCTAGAAATTGTGAAGGATAGCATTAGACGGGGGGACATCAAGAATAAGACTGAGTTGGCTGAACAAAGGTGGATTTTCTTTTTTAATGCAGCAAATGCGCCTGGAATTACTTATATGGTGTCTCTCAAACTTTTGCTCATAGGCACCGGAAGCTGTTGAAGACTGGGGAGACAGAGAGTGAGAGGGGCACAATGATCTAAAAGGGCAAATTTTTATAACTATTTACTACCACAACATAGGGTCACTTGGAGGACGTTTTAAGCTTAGCCAATTCCCTTTTGTTGCTTGAATTAACATTTTCTGATTGGTCTTACCTATCCCATGTCTGATAATTGTATATTAGTCCTAGTGAGAATAACTGTGATTATACCATAGATAGTTTGAAGTAACCCATGTAAGGGATGCAGCATTTAAGAACTGCCTATATCCATTAGTGGCATGAGGGGCAATCCTGGAGTACATTTTCTATAATCCATCCTTAGATCCAAGTTGCATTTGAATATGGGCGGATGAGCTTTGTTTTATTTTTATGGATAGTCTGTTCTGGAACAGCGGTAGCCTCTGTGATATAGATCCATCTCTCCACAACATTCAGTTTAGATACCTGGACCGAGTATTTCTGATGCCATTTCACTAGCTGATGTTCAGTAGGTCCATCTGTATTAGGTTGGAAGATGCCTTGTATTCCAGACATGTCACCTCTAAGCACTCTGTAGGATACTGAATATAGTAATAAATCTTTGAGGTGGTCCATGCAAGACCTTTTGTTTAGGACTTGTATCCTTTTATTAAGGTATCTCTGAAGGTATTCCAATTGTTGCATGGGGCTAGACAGATACATGCCAAAGTGGGCATTATACAAAATGATTGACCTAATAAAAGCTGTGTAAAGGGAGTCAACAATATCTCTAGATCTAGTCACAATCAATTTGTTTATAAGCTGTGCAATATATAAATCCTTTCTTATGACTCTGGGCACATGTTGGTCAAAGTTAGGTCACTGCACACACAAAATCCCAAATGCCAAACAATTGGGTTAGTTCTCAGAGGGCATTGTCATGATTTTGACACCAGTTATTATTTGGGACAAACCTTCCTGCATGATGGTTAAGTCATTGGGATATTCAATAATTGCTCCTAGCTTGCAGTCATCTCAAACTTAGCCGGCCAAAGCCCTTTGGTATTTCCTTTTACTTTTGAGATGTATATGTCAAACAGAAAAAGTTTCAGCACCTAACCGTGGGGGAACTCCATTGGTGACTGGTCTCTTCCCTTGTTTTGATCTCCTGCATCCTGTAAGCATGTTGGCAATCCAGCTAGTGATGCAAGTGTTTGCTCCTACATTATTCATCATTTGTACTACACCTGAGTAGGGGATTGTGTCAAAAGGCTTGGCCAGGTCAAGGTAATGTGGTGTGAACTGTTTTACCTTCATCCATCACTTTGGTAACAAGAGTAAAGCTTAAATTTTCCCATGATTTTGAGCCTTTCAGTCTTTCTTCTGGGCTGTTTTCAAACTAATTTTTAGGGCCATGCTTACATGTATGCATTTTTTGATTCACCTTTCTGATTGTAATAAATTATATTCCTTGTATAATTCAGCACCAGTTGTTAGAATACGTTTTAAATTTATAGTTTTGTACAGTCTTCTAGTAAGCAATGAAACAAAATGTATGAAACAATCATGACAAAACTACCCATTTCAGAAAATTTCAACCATGAAAGGCCACTCAAACTTCTGTCATTACAAACCACCAATATCAGTAAATATGCAAAATGTCTACAGAAGTAAGTTATCTAAATAATTCCACATTAAAGGGATCTCTAACTAATGAAGAGGTTGCAGCTGGGAAACAACTTTATATTTCGTTGTTTCACATACAAATAAAGTGGCTATTGCCCTTGAAGAATAAATTGGCTATGTTACATTAAAAAATGATAAGCTAGTAATGTTGCAATAGGGAATGGATGGCAAACTGATAACAGGTTCATAACTACTAGGTAACTCCTCCAAAGGAGGGCATTCACAGGACTGCAGCATTCACTCCCTTTAAAGTGTAATACAGTACAGTACCAGTGATCCATCTGCATACTGTGGGAGTAGAACACCCAGCCTCCTGCATCAAAAGTAAAGTTACTACCTGTTGCGCTACGAACAATGCAAACACACTTGGAATAAGCAGCACTAAACTTCTCTTCCCCTGAAGCTTTCAGCTCCTTGTAAAGTTTTTTTTTTTTATTTGTTTAACATCTATTTAGCAGGAAAGTCAAACTTTGAACAAAGCCAATTTTGAGCAGAGGCCCAGGGAGAAATGCACCAGATGCATGTCTTTGTAATGTGGGAGGAAACCAAAGCACCCAGATAAAACCCAGACAAATGACATGAAGACTCTAGCCAAAAGGCACTCCAACCAAGCAGTGAACCAGAGAATCACTTGCTGTGAGGCAATAATACTACCACTGCACCAGTCACTTAACACACCTAAGGCTTTCAATTTCACAGCAGAAGAAATCTGGAAAAAGCCAAACTTTATTTGAGGGAGTAGAGCAAAGGCCCAAAACCAGGGACACATTTTAAATATTGCTTGTATAATCTTAGAAAGTTGCTAAAATAGTGTTTTGTGTTACCATGTCTTTCCAAAAAAAAAAAAAATAGGAAGATTGAAACTTAAAGGGCTATCATTATTTAGTGAATTCTACTCTTACTGATTTGCCAGAAAACCACAAATTTTAAGAGGATCAGACCAAAAGTATGAGTCAAATGTTCTGTGAAAAGCTAGACAGTTGAGAGCTATGGACTCAACTCCCTGAATCACAAGTTGTGGTGTGGGTAGAGAATGCAGGCTCTTGTAATTCTAATCTCCAGGTATCCAGGTATAAGTAACTGGGGTATTTTACACACACACACACACACACACACACACACACACACACACACACACACACACACACACACACACACACACACACACAACTTTCCAAGCATACATAAACGGACACACACACCACTTTCCCAGCATACATAAAAGGACACACACACCACTTTCCAAGCATACATAAATGGACACACACACCACCACTTTCCAAGCATACATAAACGGACACACACACCACTACTTTCCAAGCATACATAAACGGACACAGACACCACTACTTTCCAAGCATACAAAAATGGACACACACACACACCACTACTTTCCAAGCATACATAAACGGACACACGCGCCACTACTTTACAAGCATACATAAACGGACACACACATGCACAAACACACACACACACACACACACACACACACACACACACACACACACACACACACACACACAAAACTTTCCAAGCATACATAAACGGACACACACACCACTTTCAATGCATACATAAACGAACACACACACCACTACTTTCCAAACATGCATAAATAGGCACACACACCACTACTTTTCAAGCACACATAAACTGACACACACACCACTACTTTCCAAGCATACATAAACGGTCACACACACCATAACTTTCCAAGCATACATTAACGGACACACACCACTACTTTCCAAGAATACATAAACAGACACTACTTTCCAAGCATACATGAATGGGCACTACTTTCCAAGCATACATAAACAGACACTACCTTCCAAGCATACATACCACTACTTTCCAAACATACATAAACACACACACACACACAAACACACACACACACACACACACACACACACACACACACACACACACACACCACTACTTTCCAAGCATACATAAACAGACACTACTTTCCAAGCATACATAAACAGACACTACTTTCCAAGCATACATAAATGGACACTACTTTCCAAGCATACATAAACAGACACACTCCACTACTTTACAAGCATACATAAACAGAGCACTTTCCGTCCTGCATAACTTCATAAATAAACAAAGCACTTCTCCTGGGTGATGTGATCAGGAACATTTTCTGCACACTTTTCTCTTTAAATTCACATTAGTGTGTGATGCATGCATGAGTCCTTCTTTAAAAAAAATGCACGCATGAATTCTCCTTAAAGAATGTTTCCTGTGCCTACGCCCTTCCTCATGCATCTGCACTCCCCCATTGAAGCTTTATAGGTTGATTTGCATTAGCTATATTTTTTACATAATGTTATTACATAATGTTTGTGGGAAGATATATGTATGTCTTTAAGAGAGCTGTATGTTTAACTGATTTGCTCAATTGGATGTCTTTTTAAATAGGGAGTAGGTGCTGTTATTGTGAGAGTCTGAAGCAGTGACAGTTAGGTTGTGAAAGTGCTTACTCATTTTTTATATTAAAGCTGTTTTTGCCTTGGTGATTGTTGATCACCCATGGTGATTCTGTTTGGTTTGTTTGTGTATTTGTTCCTGTACCATTGGCAGAATCATCATCCAGAAACTGGATTTATTTTTATTATTTAACTTTGTGAGTGAGTTAGGGTAATATTTAAAAGTCCCTGGTGTCTAATGCTCCCCGTGCCCTGAGTATTGCAGGCTTTGCTCAATAGTCTACAGGAATTTAGAGTTAGAGCAACCACTCCACCACACAGCACATGCACACAATCACATTCATGGACACATACACATGAATGCACACACACACACACACACACACACACACACACACACACACACACACACACACACACACACACACACACACACACACACACACACACACACACACACACACACACACACACACACACACACACACACACACACACACACACACACACACACGTTCAGATATGTACACACAAACACAGACACAAATACACACTTGATCAAATCACAGACACGCTCACCTATTTAGCCATATACTCACAATCTTACACTTACTGTAACGATCACCTGACTAATCCCCCTGCCATGATTACCGAGGCAGACAAACAACGACACACACGTACTCACCAAAGACCACTCACACCCCTACAGTCACACACACACACACACACACACACACACACACACACACACACACACACACACACACACACACACACACACACACACAGGATTAGTGCGTAAGGAAACTCTGTCATTGTGAAAAATCAGAAAAGGCTCCACTGCCATGAGGGCCTGTAATTCAGATACCCTTCTAGCAGAAGTAACAGCCAATAAAAAAGCAGTCTTCCAGGACAACAACTGCAATTCAGCTGTAGCTGCAGGTTCAAAAGGAGGCAGAGTCAGCTTTTCCAAAACAAAATTAAGATCCCAGGTAGGAGAAGGAGCCCTCCGTGGGGGTCTGATATTCTTTGCCCCTCTAAGAAACTGTTTAACCAATGGATGCGAAAATAAAGGAGGGTCACAATCATAGTGAGCAGAAATAGCTGCAGCATGCACTTTTACAGAAGAGTAGGACAAACCCTTGTCCAATAAAATAGTCAAATATTGCAATGTACAACTTAAATTAGGCAATTCGACATCAAAGCCTTTAGCTGAACTCCAAAGAAAAAATCTCTTCCATTTACCAGCATAAACTTTTCGAGTACTAGGATGCCTGGCTTCCAAAATAACATCCAAAACTTGTTGAGGGAGCTGAAGGTCCTCCTTCTCTAAAACAGAATGCGCCAGACTGTCAGGTGCAGGGATTGCACCCTGACATTGAGAAAATGATTGTTTTCCTGAGACAATAAGTGAGGAATCTGTGGTAATGGCCAAGGTGGTACATGAATTAAGCTCCTCAACAGAGGGTACCAATGCTGACGAGGCCAATCCGGTGCTATAAGGATCATGCAAGGTTTGTCCCTCCTGACTTTCAACAGCACCTTCGGAAGAAGAGGCAAAGGAGGAAAAGCATACACGTGAAGGTTGCTCCAACTGAAGGATAGTGCATCTATTTTCCAGGCTTTTGGATGAAATAGCCTTGTGCAAAACAGTGGCAGTTGGAAATTCAGAGGAGAAGCGAACAGATCTATGTCCGGAGTTCCCCAAGCCATTGTCAACTGAAGAAATACCTGAGGGTCCAATTTCCATTCGTGAGGATCCACAATCCGTCTGCTCAGAACATCTGCTAAAGAATTTTGTGCTCCTGGCAGAAACTGTGCTCGAAGAGTGATGTGCAGATTCAAAGCAGTTTCCCATAACAGCATTGCTTGTCTGCAAAGAGGGTAAGAATGAGTTCCCCCTTGCTTGTTGATGTACCACATGACAGTCGTGTTGTCTGTTCGAATCAACACCAGTCCTGGTTGAAGTAGGCTTTGAATCCTTCCAAAGCAAATTGAACTGCCAGCATCTCTTTCATGTTGATATGCAAGTGAAGTAGCTCTGGGGCCCAAAGGTCTTGAATCCATTTTCCTCTGAAATGAGCTCCCCAGGCTGACTCCGAGGCGTCTGTCGTTAATATCTGACTTGCCTCTGGTTGGGTCACAGAGAGCCCCTTGTTTAGGTGACATTCCTGAGCCCACCATAGAAATTCTCTCTGAATGCAAGGTAGAATCCGAATGACAGTGTCCAAATCGTGGCAGTGTTGAGTCCAAATGCTTTTGAGATACCATTGTAGCTTCCTCATATGCAGTTTGGCATTGGGAAGTACTAGAATGCAAGATGCCATGAACTCCAAGGCTTGAAGGACTGTCCTTGCAGTCAGCCTGGACATTACTGATAGCTGTTGGAAGTATAGGTGAAGATTCCTTTGTTTGTCCGGGGTAAGAAATGCCATATGAGCAGCTGTATTCAGTTTCACCCCCAGAAAACACATCTCTTGTGAGGGTACTAGACTGGACTTTATTTTGTTCACAGAATACCCTAGGCATCTTAAAACTGTCATTACATACTGCAGATGTTGAAGAAGTTCGTGCTTGCCTTGAGCCAGAATCAAACAGTCGTCCAGATAAGGATAAATTTGAATTCCTTGTAGCCTGAGAAAAGCTATTACTGGAGCCAGGACTTTTGTGAATACCCTGGGCACAGTAGACAAGCCAAAGGGCAATGCAGAGAACTGATAATGCAAATTCCCATTCCGAAATCTCAGGAATTTCCTGCAACTGGGCCTGATAGGAATGTGAAGATAGGCCTCTGTGAGATCCAGAGTCACCATCCAGTGATCTTTGTCCAGCATAGGTAACAGCTGTTGCAGTGTTAACATCTTGAATTTTGGAATTTCCAGAAAGGTATTTAGAATGGACAAGTCCAGAATTGGTCTCCAAGTATTTCCTTTCTTTGGCACTAAGAAAAGATGGGAATAAAACCCTGTGCCTCTTTCTGCAGAAGGTACTGCCTGTATTGCTTCCAACTGAAGCAGAGAAGAAATTTGAGTCTGTGCTTCCAGTCTTTGCTGACGAGGCACATCCAGCATACCTTTGAAAGGAGGGAATGTGTGAAAATAAAATTTGTAGCCTCGATTTTTTATGTCCAATACCCATTTGTCTTGGGTAACCAAATGCCAATTCCTTTTGAAAAGTCTCAGTTTTCCTCCTAGAGGGGCTGCCAGCAAGGCAGAGTCCGGCAGCTGAAGACACAGGTCATTGGGTCTGTTTCCGAAAGGACTGACCCCTGCCCTCCCCAGCATAAGGGGCAGAAGAACTCAAAGACCTAGAAGTAACAGGGCCCTGAGAGGAAGCCCTACCTCTACCTCGCCTCGACCTGTCCCTAGATTGATAATCCGAAGAGGGGAAAGACCAACCCTTAGCATGCCAATTCCTACTGAACTTAGGGGGCTGAACCTGTAAAAAATCCTTAACTGTCTGCATAGACTTAGCTTTTTCCTCCATTTTTTTCAAAACTGATTCTACTGGAGGGCCAAAAGAACATCAGATTGTACAGGAGCATCCATAATTCGAGCCTTAACATGCTCTGACAAGGTCTGATCTTTAAGCCAAGCATGCCTACGAATAACTGAACTAGTAGCAGCCACCCTGGAAGAAGCCTGTAAAGCATCAAAATCACACTGCAAAGAATGCTTACCAACTTGGTCTGAAGCATGCACTAAATCCTGAAGTTCCTTACATTCAATACCTTCAGCTAAAGCATCTACTTTACATTTCAATTGGCCCAGCAAATAATTTTGATACCGGAGCATATGAAACTGACAATTTAAAGCTCTCATAGCCAAAGTCGAAGAGGTATACAGTTTTTTACCCCACCTATCCAGGGCCCTATCATCCTTGTCCAGAGGAACTGGATTCCTAACCACAGAAGCCCTAACCCCTTTGGGGCCTTGAGTAATAGTTTCTGGATCAGCCCTAGGACTCTTATATAAGTACTTGTGAGCTTCGAACCCTGTAGTATCTATCTGGTTTAACCGGGGCAGGAGGCAGAGAATCTGGGTTAAGGGCAGCCTCAGAAAACACATCCTGAACAACATCCAGTACAGGGGGAATAGCCAAGGGCCTATGCTGAGGCAAAACAAGAATTCTCTTAGTCTTTACGAGAATCAGAATAATCCTGGCCCTCCCATTTGAAATGTTCCCTCATGGAATGCAAAGTCTCAGAGAAAGAAAAATCTTCTGAGGGGACGAGAGGGAGTAGAGTCCTCAGCCTCCGAATCAGAATAAGGAGGAAATCCTGAAGTTCTTCTACAGAGGAATCTGACTCATTGGAAGACTGAACCAAACCCTCCAACTCTGTCTCTACCCTGGGCCTCTTCACAGGGGGGGGGCATAGAACCCCTAATTAAAGTAATCAAATCTTCAGCCATCTTTAACATGTGCTTCCTAGGAGCTGGACCCTGGAGACTAGCACCAGCAGGGGCAGACTTAGACTTAGAATGGGCTCTGCTTTGAGAAGGAGGAGGCCTAACTACCCTATGAGGGGAGGGAACCACTGACATCAGAGAAGCACACTCAGCCTGGCCTAACACAGGAGAAGCCACTTCCTGCAGTAACAAAGGCTCCCCTTGAGAATCAGGTAAACTTTCAGAAGGAGCCACTGAAGTAGCCAGTGGTACTACAGAACCGGCGTCTGGAGTGGACGCCTCATCCTGTTTGGACCGCAAAGACTTTTCTTTGCGTTTCTTAGAAGAACCAGTCGTCGGAGAATCCGACGGCATGTTATAATTACAACGTTTACCAAACACCAGCCTAGCACAGTCCAACCGACGTTTAATAGTACGCTTGTTAAAAGTAGCACAAAAGCGACACCCAACAACGTCGTGCTCAGGCCCTAAACAAGGAATGCAGAGTGAATGGTAATCCCTATGAGGAATCTGTTTCCCACAAGAAATACAGTTATTAACTTTTTCTGACATCCGTCAATACTGAGGCAAGAAAAAGACAAAAGTGTCCCCAACGGGGTACTTAGTCCAACTTGGTCTCCGGTCTGAAACTCGAAAACCGACAATTCCAGAACGCCGAACGGCACTTGCAAATTCTGCTTCTGCTTAGGACCATGCGGCAAGAAAGACTGAGGTTATGGCGTCGGTCATGCGCATTTGTACTGACACGTACTGACATCAGTCTCGGGCGCCGATGACCGACGCCGGTTCTAGCCCTTTGGTATTCGGGCCGATGGTGGACAGCGGAATACCCATATGTCAAGACTGCAGCAATGGGAGACGAAGAACATCAGTATACACCATCAAGCTATAGATAAGAAACCTGAACAATGAGAGCATATTTTTTACTTATAAACTGAGTTAGAAGTTCATTGATATCTGAGATTAGAAAAGCTTTTTGTAGCTACAATCATTACTATACAGAATGTGAGTCATTCATATGGTGAGCTGCAGTTCATCAAACCTACATCACTTTAGCTGCAGAGACTATCAAAAAGAGTCCATTGAAACTACAATGTAAGTACTAACAGACATACCTCCCCTTCTGAACCCATGTTTCTGCTTACCTGGTAAGTCCATAGTCATGAAATTCTCTCCCTACAGAATCCATTTTAGTGCTTGCTTCTTGGGTTTGCAGAGGATACCTTTGCCAAGTTTTTGATGGAGTTTCTTAGCAAAGTAATATAGGCACTACAGAAACACTCCCCCAGATTTACTAATTTTCCATGCAGGACTAGCTTAGTCCTGCATGGAAATGACCTTTTAGGAGCAGGATGACAGTATGCCATGGATATTAATGATGCTCGCTGCCCGAGCTCCTAGGCTTACACGGAGCATGTAAGAGTGCAGGGGGCATGTCTGAGAGCAGAGCTCTCAGAATAAACACGCCCCTACAATGTAGAACAGCAAAAAGGGGAATTCAATAAGTGAGACCGCTCACAGATGACCGCATATCCCCACTAACAGTCCCCCTTGTGTATAACAGCAACAGAATATAGAAATAAAATGAAGAAACATTTTATTTTTTTTTAACAATCCGATTACAGCTAACCATAGGTGCGCGGGTGTGTCCATTGCTTAGCTACAGTTAAAGCAGCTTAAAAGACTGAAGAGGATAACAAGGAAGATATATGCAAATGAAGCAGCACAGCAACAGTGTAGAGGGCAGAGCATTCGCCTTACGAGCAGGCATTCCCCATTCGACTCCCGCTGCAGCGCATCCAATTTTACATGGCAAAGCATGTTATGACCAATATATACATACATATAAATGTATATGAACATATATTCATGCAAATGCCTACATCAACACATATATATATGTCTATACCTATATGTCTACATGTACACAGCAAATTACATGCGATGTTTTTGTCTCGATGATGTTAGGCTCGACAAAATGGTAATTCGATGGTTTCAACTGAAACCATATATATATATATATATATATATATATATATATATATATATATATATATATATATATATATATATAGATAGATAGATATAGATACACATGTGACTACACATACACTCACAGAGATATGTACAGTAAGATACTTATGTAGTAGGCACACACAATATGGAACAGCCACTATGCCTACAGTTAACACCCTAACAACTGGACACTGGATGAGCCACCCATACAAACAACATTCAGTGCCTGGAACATATACCCACAGAGAGGCCATAGGATAAAACACCACACACAGGTTTGCAGAAATGGATTACCTTTATTTGTGTACTATTACACATGCATATGCCATGTCACATAGCTGTTCAGACACTGACATCCATATCAACAGAGTAATGCAATTGTGAAACAATTATACTAATACAGTAATCTGGAAAGGACCACAACTGCTGCTGTCTAGGCCAAGTCCTCCAAATCATGCAATAGTAAAGACAGACTGGGCCACAGAATACTACACAATAAACAGTAAGTGATGCAGTTGTATAATCCAGCAGCCTCTATCTGCACTCTGTACACAATCACTAGGTGGTAAAGACTAAAGCTGACGAAATGGGGTGTAACTGTTACATAACAAGGCATAACTGACACCATCACAGGCACACTGGCAAACAGAACAGTCTGTATGGAAGAAGGCAGTAGGCCTGCAGTAACCCACTTTATGTAAGTAATGTCAAGATAAGTGAAATGTATGGTACTGTACATCCAGATACCTTAAGGGAGCTCGCCCCTGATACCCCCACATTTTGTAACAGCATAGGTTATGTACGGTGCATCCCATCCCTAGACTCAGTAATACAGAGCCATATACCACTGTTACATACACTGGCCTCTGGAGTGCATATGGGCACAGATGTATTGTGTAGGTAACGCCCACACATATATGGCCCCAGCACCACCATATGTGTGGGGGATACAACAGCAGTGGACTGCTGGCAGGAATGGCAGTGTAATATATGTATATGTGCATATGTATCACTATCTGTATATGTGTAGACATATAATTTTCTGTATATGTATATAGCTGCATGTGTATATACATATCTATGTACATATACACACACCCATCTATATATGTCAATATGTACATGTGTAATTATCTATACAGATATCTGGATAATCATATGTACATATATATTCACAATATGTCCTGAACATGGGGTGTAACCCTATCTTAGCCCCTATAGTCCCAACTTCATAGTGCAAGGGGATGTCAGGTATGTATTGCAGGTATATTAGTAGACTATTGGTACTGTAACAGGGATTGTCTTCACAGAGATGGTGTGTGTGGGAGGTCACATCTGCTTTTCACATGTGTGCCATTGGCTACTGACAGACATCTTAAGGACATCATAGTACAGTACCGCTGCAAGCACGTAAACTACAGCAGAGATATTGGCCAATACATGTGGACATTCTGACACACTCTGTACAGTCCAGATGTATACACAGAACCCCTTACTGCAGAACTTGTGGACCAAGCTTGACAATATGGATGCTAACAGCCATGTAGATGGGTATAACACATAACAACTGGTATACATTCACCCTCATTGGTTATGCATTCACACACCCCTGTCTGCCCTGACACATAATAACGGCTGGTACAAAGGTGCCATGGCCACATACTACCCACTAGACATTGACATACATCTGTACTGCATCCCACCACTCTGTATGACATACATGACTGTTAAGGGAGGCCTGGCAGCAGTACACCTGGCAAGCATCTGGACATGACATCTCACTGGGTAAGTACACTAAGCTGCTAGGCATGTAACAAAGCACTGTGTAGGCTACAGGCAGACTGGCTCAACACTGGCCTACATCTCCGATGGGGGAATCCACATGTACCTGCATATATAGCAGGCTCTATAGGCATGTCACAGCACAGGGTAAGATACGCAAAAGTGCATAACCACAACCAGTGTAAACACAGCCACAGCCATATATGGTAATGTAGCATTATATTACAGCATATGGACTATCTGTCCAACACCATCCTCATATGTGACACTCACACACTAACCCTACAAATACTGGGCCACTACACAGTGTGACCTGATGCTTGTCTGTGGTATGGGACATGTGTGTGTATGGTCCTACAAACATGTAAGCCAATATGGTAACATACAGTGGAGCAGCATGTAACATCAGCTAGGACAGGACCTAGAATGATGACATCTACTACAGTCTGTACACAGACCAAGGTACATATTAACAATGCACACACTGTCGACATTCACCATAAGTACACAGACCTCAGTACTGTACAAACAACCAGAGGATGCCCCGGTTATGTCATCAAATATAACCCCTACTGTACATAACATGTGTGGTAGTCTGACATCTCACTGGCTTGTATCAGATATGATGACACTAATTATGGTGTACAGCACATATGCACCTCTTAATGCATAACATATGTACAAAGGTTGACAGAGTTGTGGCTGGAAGCACATACACAGGGCCAAAATTGACATGTTGCTGTGATAATATCATGCATTTATTGTTATAACAGGGTTTGTCGCAGCATATGTCCTATGAGGGATAGGAAGTCAGTAACTGTCACGGCTTTTACCATTTACAGACTGCAATTCTCACACTATCTTTGCAGTTCACTGATACATGCTCTGTGGGTAACACATGAAACCAAAGGCAGTACAAACTGCCCAGTCTGCAGATGACCCTACAGATGGAGAGTCCTCATAAACATAGAACTGGCATAGCAGGTATTAATACATGTAGGATAGCCATATCAGCACACTCCCTGTCAAACCAACATTACTCCGAATGCAGTATAGTAACACTTACAGTCTGTAGTCAGGTCAGGTACATCCCCCTTTTGTGTGTTGGTCTGTTTCCACAGTTTATGTTGTCAGAGGTAAATCCCCAATCCATCTGAGATGCTGTTTGCCAAACAACAGATTGAGTACCTGCTCACAGTGACTGAAAAGGCCCCAACACCAACATGATGTTCCTAGATACTGGAGTGTGTTTCCATGCAATTGACTATGGGAATGTTACCACAGCTGTTCCACATGCAATCATCTAGGGGAGGGCTTCAATTCATGCAGAGGCCATCAGCTGATCATGAGCATTACCTGATTTACACATTCTGCTGCCTAAGCAAAGCAGGTATAGGTCTCCACATCCACCAGTGAGGGAGTGAGAGAGGCAGACAGAGGCAAAGACAAGTCAGGCAGGGGTGGGAAAGTAAAACATAAGCATGTTTGCATCACATACCCCTACCAGCACAGGGTATCAAACCCCTGACGACTATGTAGTGCTATCACAGCTCTATGCAGTTATTGGATTCATCACATAGGTTACCTGTTGTGGAGCCCTCAGAACATATATGTGAAGGTGAGTGACATCTGCAACAGGGATATGGTAGCTATACGATAGGTGAAGTACACATGCCTGTCCACATGAACAGGTGCCAGCATCAACACAGCCACACTCTCACAGGTATGCACACACATTGACAGACTTGGTAGGGCCAGGATTACAACTCATCACTAGTGAGATTGCCACAACACATTACTGTGCAGGTATCACATGCACCACATGGGTCATATAAAGGTTATATGGGCAAAGGGTATGGGGAGGTGTCTGACATCAGACAGCATGCTTCAGTATGCCAGTGGGGGTTGTATTGAGTGTGGATGTGATCATATGCATCATACATCATACAGGGTGCCAGTAGTGACATGCATGGGTGCATTTCTACTCAGGTGTGTGGGGATCGACTGTGTCAGATGGCTATACAAGGCCAAAGATGAGAATTTGAATTGTTGTGAGTGTGACTACCCTAAAAAGCATTGCTCTCTACAGAGACAGACACACACACACACAAACACACTTACCAGGTTTGGGATTAGAACACCTACATAACTAACTTATTACATTGCAGCAGTACTCAGTTACAGGACACGCTATGGAGATTACTGGGCTATAACCTTCATGGAGGTGTATTTCTAGGTCGATGACATCAGCAACCTTACCAAATTAGTGCATTTCAATTGTAGGGAGTGTGACTACCCTAAAATGCATTGCTTTCTACATAGACAGACACATACTTGCTAAGTCTGGGATTAGAGCTCCTACTGAACTAGTTTATCACACTACAGCAATATGCAGTTATGGGACATGCCACAGAGATTACTGGGCTGCAAGTCTACCAAAGGTGTATTTCACAGTGGATGAACTCATCAGGCTTGTCATAGTAGGGCTAATGGGTGGACAGTGTGCAAGCATGGGCCATAACCCATTCATCTAGAGGTTGACACACCACATGCAGGAACACACAGGGTCATATTTCATGAGGTACATGTATACAGATGTTAGATGACACCTTCCTTGTACAGTCATGCTGCACAGCTAGCACATGCACCACATAGTCTGTACTTCTGAAAGATACCAGTGGATAGTATCTACAGTGAGTGACATCTGAACCTCTTGTGGTTGTGGACCATTGGCTGTGTGCTGGGTGTGACAGGCCTGGATGGCTCCTTGTCACAGTCACCCTCTTCCACACATATATGTACATCTACCTTTGGCTTATTATAGTGTGTTGTCCTTAGATATATGTCTGTATTTCTGTCCACTGTGTGTGCAAAGCATGTGTGGTGCATACTGAGGAGTGTCTGCACTAACATCTGCAACTGCCAGTTATGTCTGGTCCACTGGTGTTTGCAGACAGGGCCTTCAGTGTGTGAGCATGCCCAGTATGACCTTTCAGTGTGTTGTTGACTGACTTCGCCTTCATTTCTCTAAGTGTGTGAGCATGCCCAGTATGCCCATCTGTATTGAATGTGTGGATCAAGTCCAGGTAGTCTGTATTGCAGTGCTAACCTATGTGTTGTACACCTACAGGTAGCATACTGCTTCTGCAGGGTGTCTGTCGATCTCATGACATTGATTGTTACTACATTTCTACATGGGATGGGGAGGGCACATGTGCCTATTTCTACATTTCTTCACAGGATTGGTGGGGCACACCTGATTGTTACTACATTTCTACATAGGATGGGGTGGGGCACACCTGACTATTTCTACATTTCTAGACAAGCAATGGGGGACACAACTGACTGTTACTACATTTCTACGTAGGATGGGGTGGGGCACACCTGTCTGTTTCTACATTACTACACAGGCTTGTGGGGCACACCTGACTATTTCTACATGTCTACACAGGATTGGCGGGGCACACCTGCCTGTTACTACATGTCTATGCAGGATGGGGGGGGCACACCTGACACTTGTACACATTTGACTATGACTGTACTGGTATTTCAGGTACTCCATTTCATTCTGTATTCTTACCTATCATGCTCCCTAGAGGCATATCAGTGTACTATAGATCTTAGCTATTATTTGCCTACATATTAGTTTCAGACTTCCTACCCTTCAAAACTGACATCCCACTGTCTGACCTGCTATCATCTGTCTGTGTAGGTCTGGGAAGGGAGGTTACCCATAGGCATCATTCAGAGGACATAGCCCAGCCTTTGTTTGCTGTTTGTCTACACCTGTCCTGCTGGTTGTGATTGTTGTTGGGTATGTGAAACCCTCTGACTGGCTTGTGTGAGTCACGTGCCATGTGGGTGTCCTAGTATTGAGTGTGGTGCTGCAGGGCTGCCTAAGTCGGATGCACATAGTGCAGTCCCTACACATGGCTGAGCACAGGTAGTGTAATGTTTGGCATCCTTTTTACTGTATGTGAGAGTCAGAGAGAGTTGTCATTTTCTGGGTCCCTCCTGTGTCCATGTATGTGCTATGTGTTGTCTCTTTGCAAAGGCCAGGGCATACTGGACACGCCTCCTTCTGCCAACTGGGGCAGGCTCAGGTTGTTCCTCTTCTGAGTCACTCTGTGCCTGTGCAGGCCTTGGCAATGGTAGGGGGCTGTGTGGCCCTGCCCAATGCTGTTCCTGCTGCAGCTGTTTCCACAGGATCATATTGTGTAGCATGGCACATATGAGGACAATTTGGGTACATGTAGCTGGTGAGTACTGCAAGGCTGCATCGGATGTGTCCAGGCACCAAAACCATGACTTGAGCATCCCAAACACATGCTCTACTATAATTTTGGTCTGTGCATGTGCCTCATTACGGAGTTTTTGTTTGGGTGTGTGTGCATTTCTGACGGGTGTCATCAGCCACAGCTCCATTGCATATCCAGCATCCCCCACTAAGTGACCATCAGGGATGTCCACATTGACAAATCTCTGGTATAGCTGCATCAGATGCCAGATGTGGGAATCGTGATAGCTTCCAGGGCAGCCAGCACACACATTCATTATTATGCCCTGGGCATTGCACACAACCTGGCAGTTGATGGAGGGGAAGCCCTTGTGATTGATGTAGATCCTACCCTGCTCACCAGGTGGTGCTTTGATGCATATGTGCATGCAGTCTATAGCACACACTACCTCAGGGTATTCTGCTATTTGGTGGAACAGTTGCATATTGCTGGCCAACGCCTCACGGGTGCTGGGGAAATATACGTGCTCACCAACATGTGCTGGCATGGCACCCAGGAACTGGTGGAGTGCCCTGGATGCTGATGCCCATCATATCCCCAGTTGGCCTTTGGAAGGTACCTGTAGCTAGCATTCTTAGGCCTACACATACCTTGGTATCCACTGGGAAGGGTTCCTCTCTGTTAGTTCTGTGTGTGAGGCATGGCCGGCACAGCTCAACAATTTGCTGTAGGAGGTCCCTGTCCACCCTATAGTGCTCCACTGTCTCCAGCTCATTTAGCCCCTGGTATGTTACACTGGGTCTGTACAGTCTTCTCCGTCTCCTCACTGTGGGCTGGTCAACAGCATTCACATCCTCACCACCCTCAGTCTCTTCCACAAGTTTTTGTATGATAGCTATTGCAGCCCCTATCGTTTTGTTGTTGTGAGTTTTAAAAGGACCCCACTTGTTTACATCAGTGGTGTAGTGTGGGAAAAACCAGAGGGGAAGGTGTTTGCATAGTTTATAGTAGTGTTCTGGGCTATGGGCAGCCACAGTGGTGCAGTGGTTAGCATTGCCGCCTCACAGCAAGAGGTTCTCCGGTTCGATCCCCGGCTGGGGTGCCTTCTGTGCGGAGTCTGCATGTCCTCCCTGTGGTTGCGTGGGTTTCCTCCGGGTGCTCCGGTTTCCTCCCACATCCCAAAGACATGCTGCAGGTGGATTGGACACTCTAAATTGGCCCTAGGTGTGCGTGTGAGTGTGCCTTCTGTGGAAGGTTGGGTGCCGGGCTGGCAACTCGACACCGTAAAACTCCACTGCCATTCAATGTGCGGACAAGGTGATCCGCTGTGGCGACCCCTGACCGGGAAAAGCTGAAAGAAGAAGAAGAAGAAGAATAGTAGTGTTCTAGTCTGGGCTGGTCTGCTGCCTATGTAATTGGCTGATTCTGATACATTTCACCTGCCAGCTGTTCTAGTTCTCCTTGATTCACTTCCTACTGCTGTTTTCCCTTCCCATTGCCTTTCTGTTTAAGCCCAGGGGCACGCTGTACAAACAGAGTGCTCAAATGTGCACAGTGCTGCTATTTCCTGGTTTAGCTTTTATTTTCTGCCTTTAAAACGCAGTGCACAGCGCGCATAGCTGCTTAGGCATTGTAAAGAGTGCTAGGCAGGGTTAGACACACCCCTAGCTTAGCTGTGCTAAGCTAGGAGCAAACCCGAGCCAAAGGGCTCCAATCTGTTTACAGTATGCGTGACACACACCTCCATGATGTCACCTAACTCCTAAGCTTGCACCAAGCTACTCCTACTCTTATACTGTTGGGACCTGACTCATGCTGGGGAAGACTGGGATTTACTATCATTCCCCTCATTTGCATAGGATTGCCTGCTAATGCTTAGTTACATGTCTCACACTGAGCCTCCCTGCTTAGTAACCACTACTCACTGGATATGTTGTCTTCTGCTTGCCATTGACTTGCATGACAGGATACTGATTTTAGTTAGAATGCTTAATTTAGGTTCATTTTGTTATTTTCCCCCTTATCCCGTTTGCGCACCGCTGCCCTATGCTTAAACAGCCAAGATCAGTTAAAAAATAATAAAAGTTGATTTTTTAAATTTATTTTACTGTTTGCAATGCCAGTGGCCTTATACTTGGTTATTGGAGTGCTTACTACATAATATGCAGTCTTTATTTGGAGCTGTCACAGCTCTGTTTTGGATTTTTCAGAAATGTACTCAATTACTAACCGTATACATTTCTGCAGACAGCACTAGTCCTGCACGGACAGTTGCAAGCTTCCTGGATTACAAAATTACCTCATTTGCATAGATTTCTCTTGCAAATGGGGTTATTTGCATACAAGGGCTTAGTCCATGCAGGATTAGTGCAGGAGCACTCATGCACACCCCTGCAGGCTGTACCTGGATCGCATGGCAGACATATTGCCTGCTGGAGCTCCTGCACCGATCTTGCACGCCATGCAAGCTTTAGAGAATCCGGGGGACAGTACTTGTCTCATGGTGTTTATTATTTTAATTTGCTTCCCTTATTTTTGTCTTCATAAACCATAATTCACAACCTCTTCCTTTTCAGGATAATGACACGAATATTCTGGTTTAATCATTCTCTCTCTCAGAGTTACAAAGTTTGTAAGTGGATGTTCACATAAACTAATGCCAGAGGCATAGCTAGAATTGGGTGAAGGTGGCAGAAAGTTTTAGAAAGTGTGATTCCAAGTGGTCTTAAGTGCAATATCAGCATTATTTGTTGACAGAACTAAAGCAATTTATGGTACAGTGTGTGGCTGAAACTTTAGTAGTTGCTTCTTACAAATGTAGTTAGTTGTTCTCTACAGTTTTAACTTCTGGAGCATAGATTTGGACCTGACTTGCTCTTTAAGTGAGGAGTATAAGTTCGTGAACAGATTATTTTTTCTATTCCTCATATTGAAGAAAGCAAGCAGAGATTTATATAAGCTAATAGTGTCTCAGAATTAACTCCCACTTAGATAAGCTATCCCACTAAATATATTCTAAATCTTTCTACCTTCCTTTTAAATATAAAAATGGCAGTGAATGCATAAATTATTTTAGCCACTGTCACCTAATAAATTCCCTACTTTTATCATATTGTGCTAGAAAGAGAACTGTTCTTGCACTCTTTACTGTAGTTGATAAGTAGAAAAGGTCTAATCAGCATGCTTTTTAAGACTGATACATCTTAAAAGATTCCTTAGCATAATTTTTACTCTTTTAAGAAAAGCTGACTTCATAAGGGACATAGTTGAATTAAGAACTACAACTGTGAGTCATAAAAAGAAGTATATCTTCAAAACAATACAGATAGTGCTCTTCAAAAGTGATATAATTATTAGTCTTGTCTTTTAATATGATTTTCTGCATCACCAAAAGACAGAAATCAAACCTGATATTAATACAAAGTTGAAACAAACAACAAATCCAGTTTCTCCAATTCACTGGCTATTGTACCTTAATATAAATTTATGGTATCATCTGATTAATATTGTACAGTAGGATTTGTCATAGGATTGATTTTGGTGAGTGATGTTGTAGTCACAATCCCCCCTTAACAGTCAGGCCAAACAGTTTCTCTAAATGTAAGCATAAAAGTTTGACTTAGTTATAGCTTTCTCAAGACGATGGTTTAGAAAACATAGCAGTTCTACCTGCATCTCTGAATTATTAATATCCAGGATAACCAAAAAAAAAAAAATAGGTATAGCTGGACATTTGGTAGCAAAATGAAATTCCCTCAAACAACATCACTAATGCATTTAACAGGACAGTTGCAGAAGAAAGTCATACACTTTGATGTTAACTATATATCTCAATTTCTCTAAATGAAGAATCTGTAGAAATGCAAAGTCTGCAGTTAACTAGCTTCTTGAACTCTTGCAAGGGATGCTGTGATCAGTAGCCTGGCTTTAGGTTGTCGTTATCTATATGTTTCCTTGATTCTTCGTTTGCTTTTTTTGTTAGCTATGTAAGGCAATTTGTCTTTAGACATTGTTTAGCCATAATGTAAAAGTTGGGATCTTGTACCTGCCTGGAAGGAAACACAGAAATGAGAGTACTGCTAAAAAGACCCTTAATAAAACTGAGTTCAGCATTGATGAAGAGAGTCAAGACTTCTTTCTCATCAAATTTTAGCAATAATCTGTCAAGAAACAAGATGAAACAATACAATTTACAAATTAGCTAGAATTGTCTTCCACCGTTGTCTTACACATGCAAGTTGACTAGGCATTTTATTAAGAATGGTAGACACTGCCATTGTAATATTTTCATATAGTCATTTTTATAAAACTTACTGAACTGGTTGAATTATCTTTGTATGGCTAGCAGTTAATCATAACAATAGGTATGGAATCAACTCTGAAAAGGATAAGGGGGTTAATTAATGCATTTATTAAACAAAGTATACTTCATGAAAAAATCCAAGTTTACCATCACCTCTACATATACAGTTAAGAAAACAGGGCTGTACAACAAAAGCTGATTGTAAAAGTTTCACCACCACAAAATGAAACTTCAGAACCTTCAAACCACAACAGCTCACAGCACCAAATCAGGTGAGACAAAATGGGTTGCAAATAAATGACAAACTTTATTGGTAATGGTTAAGTGCTTTCCTCTACTTCAAGAGACATCAGAATAAATTTCATTACAAACCCAGCCCATAAATACCCTTGCTTAATGATGTCACATGGATTAATTACACCTTAAAAACACACTACATAATTATCAAGAAATAAATGAATGAAACTCACTCATATTGTGTTTGACTAACATTATAAAACATTTAAAACATTGAAACACATCTCATATTTAATTTAATTTAATTGTGCCTTATAGGACACTTCAACCATCTAGCCCATAATATGTTTTAATTTTAAAATACATGCAATACTAACTGCCTCATTTAATCCAGGAAACTGGGTGGCATCCAACCTTAACTGCCATCTCAATTCACTTGTATCCAAGTGCAAGTCTGCTATTTTACCCTGAGGGTCCTTTATTATATGATCAATAGCCAAAAGCTTAAATGAGTGTGTCCCATTGTCTTTAATATGTCTAAATAAAGCATTAGTAATTTTTCTTTTCTTTATGTCATAAAGATGTTCACTGATACGTGTCCTAAATGCTCTGGGGGTCTTTCCTACATAAAATGCCAAACATTTTTGACATTTAGCCAAATAAACCACATTTACACTATTACAATTGTAGTGTCCTTTTATAGAGATAGAATTGTTTTTATTCAATTTAAACTGCTCTCCTGTTTCAAAGATATGACAACAATAATTTCACTTTTCACATTTTGTATTACCTTTAGCTCTATTTGAAAGGCCATGTGCATTTTCATTATACTCAAACATGTTTTTAAGGGACCTATCCTTCCTATATACAATACTAGGGGGACACTTTCCAACCTTTTCCCTACATTCAGGTCAAAACCCAGGATTTCCTAGTTGTTGACAACCACCTGGGTGATACCCCCAGAATCCATGTTAAAAGTAGTTATAAACCTGAATCCCACTTCATTTCCCCGGAGTCCGCAATTAACAACCAGTTCACTTTGCGGCTTGTGAGGCCCACCCAAAATTGGTACATAAATACTTTTGCACCTTTTACCTATCACTTCCTTGGATAATTCTTCCAACAAATCCAGGGGATAGCCCCTTTTGACAAACATGTTGACTATAAAACTAATTTCATCATGAAAATGCTCATCATGACTAACCATCCTGGCAGCCCTTACAAGTTGGCCTTTGATAATTGCTCTTTTTGATGTAGACTCAGTAAAAAAAAAAACATTCTATAAACTAACAAAGCCAACAGCCATAAAGAACGATTATCACCTCCGTGTCTTGAGACACTGATCTCCACCAAGAAAATGGCAGCAGAAGAGTGTAAATGAATCACTTGAGTGAAAACTGGTGTAATAACGCAAAACCATAGTACATTTAAAGAAACATCTGCTGGCCCTACTAACATATTAAGCTAAGCGTGTCCCTATAAACCAAATAAAATCCACAATGAATCAGAACATCAGAAGAATAACTAACATACCTGCAAACACTGAACAATAAACCTTACCATAAATTATGATACATAATTGTGAATACATAAACATACCTACGTAGGACCATTTCTTTAAATGTACTATTTTTAAATATCACTTTTGGTGCCAAATAGGTTATTTAAATGTTAACAGTTTTGTTATGTATTGTTCTGATGAAGCTTGCCGTGGAGCAAGTGAAAGCGCTTAACCGTTGGTTTTGCATTATTAAACCAGTCTTTTTATTAACCGTTGGTTATTGCATTATTGCATTATTACACCAGTTTTCACTCTTCAGGTGATTCATTTACACTCTTCTGCTGCCGTTTTCTTGGTGGAGATCAGCGTCTCAAGACACGGAGGTGATAAGCGTTCTTTATGGCTGTTGACTTTGTTTTTTGATGTAAACAATGCCAACTTTTAAATTCTAAACAGGTATTTGAAAAAGTAGTTTTTTTATATATCTTAGAATATAGGAGACCATTAATCTTATCAACATTCAACTCTATGTCTAAATATGTGATTTGTTCTTCACTAAAACAGTAGGTGAATTTTAAGAACTCCACTGTGTTGTTAATGTAACAAAAAAAATCATCTAATTCTTGTTGACTACCCCTCTACAACAAAGAAAGATCATCCAGGAATCTAGTATAATGTAAACTTTTTGTCCAAAAATTACTTTTCATTAAAAAATTCCTGTTCCCAGTATGACATTACAAAATTTGCAAATATGGGAGCACAGTCTACCCCAGTGGCTTGTTTAAAATATAGTCCTTCAAAATGTATATAATTATTGTTTAAAACCAATTCAATCAGGGCAATACTCTTATTAATGGTGTCCTGGTCATACATTCTAGTTTTTGCTAACTGAACCTCCAACCATATTATGCCTTCAAAATGTGGTATAATACTGAACAAATTGACAACGTCCACAGTCACCATAATCAACTCAGGCTCCCATTTTACTTCATTCAATTTCTTTAAGAAATGTCACAAATCCTTTGTAATATATTCAAATACTTGTAAGTCTTTCTGTAAACTATGATCAATATATTTGCTCATATAGCAAGTTTTAGATTTATAACCAACCACAATAGGCCTAAAACTTAAATTTGTAAGGCCCTTGTGAATCTTCGGTATTCTGAAAATATTCGGAACCATGGGATAGTCATTTTTTAGATAATTATATTCATCAAGGCTAATTTGACCTTGGATCAACATATCATCCACTAGGTCTATTTTTCTATAAGCAATGTGTATCTCATTTAAGGAGCTTTCCACATATGTACTATCCATAAGCAGCACATTCATTTTGTTTAAATACTCTACCCTATTCATTAAAACCATTCCACTCCCTTTATCAAGTTTCATTATGCACACTGTTTTGTCTTTAACAAAATCATTTAATAAGGCTAATTCACCACTATTTAAATTAGAGTAATTCTCCCCATGGGACTGTTTAAAGTGCTGCCTTATTTGTTTTTCACACATTCTTTCATAAACATGAATATAATTATTCAAAGGGGGATTAAAAGTACTTGGTTTTCTTAATAAAACACTTTCATTCTCATTTCTATTTACATTTAATTCATTACCCCCTTTAACAAACCATACTTTAAGATTCAATTTACGGGTAAAACATTTTAAATCAATTAAAGCATTTACAATATTTCCCCTTCTTGCAGGCACAAAAGGTGAATCCCTTGGCCAAAAGATCAGCATGTGCTGTTTGTACTACTTTAGTGGAATAGTTATATATTTTAAAATCCTTATTACTATTGTTGACTGTTTTGCACATTTCACTCAGTGCAGTAGTATCACTTCTCTCATCATTTACATTTAATAATGGGCCGTCAGTTTTATCATTAGAATTCCTTAAAAAGTTAAAATCTTTCACTAAAACATTGACATCAATCTCAATTTCCACATTTAAATTAATACCATTAACCATTTCCGCCCCAGAAAAAGCAACCAAACCTTCATGTAATGGTGTAAATATAGTATTAATGTTTTGACCTGCAAATGGGCAAATAATTCTGTCATTATTTAAGTGTCTAACACACTCAAATTCATCGCCCTTTTCACCTTCAGGTGAAACACTAAGATGGAAGCAACTATTCATATTTTCATTACCAGTAGTATTGACATTTGATGAACCAAATAAACTGTCATGGAAATTTACCTGAACATTCCCCATGTCAACAGCATTTGATTCCATGAAATGAATTAAATTAACATCACATGCACTAACCGTATTTTCATTCAACATGTCAATAATACAGTCTAAATTTCTTTCGGCATTTTCATCAGTTTCAGGTACTAAGCATTGCAAATTGTTCACACATTGTCCTTGCACTATATCCGAAGTTAAATTGGAATTGAAACAGGCGCTTTCAACTTTCTTATCGGTGCTAAGTCACTTTATCAAGCACTGCTTCAGTGTTCAAACTGTTTAAAATGTTAGAATACACAACACCTGCTTTACAATTCTCATTCTCATGGTCAACAAAAAAACTTGTTACATTATTGTTAATCACAGTTCTACACAAAATATTCACTTTGCCATTACATTTTCTGTTCACTATACGACCGGGAAACTGCCAAAGTCAATTCCTACTCTTCTTGGGCCTTGTCCCTTGCCTCGAATATTCACCAGACCCGGTGTTGGAAAATTGAGAATACTGATTCTTCCCCCGAAGCCTTTCCAAATGCCTTATCCCCTCAGAATAATCCGCTTGATTAACAGACCCCAGACGCCATTGCTTTTGTAATCTCTGGTTTATCGTCAACGGCACATTAAAATCTTGCTCCTGATTGGCCTCACCACTATTGTCTCTCATTTGGGTACCCAGTAAAAATGGATAAACCTTGTTAAGGGCATATTCTTGAATATCCCTTTTTAGTTTATTTTGCTTTCACAAAAATGTTGTACTGCAAACATTTTCCACTCTTTTATTAACTTCAAAGTAACAGCCTTGAAATTTGTTATACTCACAATCAGCCAATATGGCTTTATTTAACAAATCCAAGTTCCCACAATGGATTTCCAAAGCCTGGTTGTTATATTTTATCATTAAACGCATCATATCTAGGGCAGTCCAATCAAACAAAGCATGTAAATCATTAAAGAAATCTTCATTTTTATCAGTCCCATTGGGATATCTCCGCAAACGCAGACCCCGGGGCACATGTCCCAATTCTATATTTCTTTCCAAATAGGAATTTTCCATTTGCAATTTTTTATATGCCAACAAATCATTTTCAAAACTTTTTAACTTCTCAGCTAAGGAAATGGTCTGCCTAGAATCTGAAATAGCACCACCATGCCTATTTTAAAGTTAAAACAATTATTTTTCCAAATGTCATTAACTTCCCCATTCTGGCTGGGGTTTGTACTTGCCATTCTTCCATTTCCTTGTGAGGAACCTTCCCACCAATCTCTCAGTTGTCTTCTACTCCCAAATATTCTTGGCCTGTCTGAGTGGGCTGGGTTAAAGGGAGCCCCAGACTTCCAAAGATATTTGCCCCCGTTTGTGGCACGTTTCTCCATTAAATTTTGTATTTGCTCAGTATGCTTTGCCAACTGCTGATTAATTTTCTGCAGGAAATCCAATACCTCACCATTGGTAGCCGTGGAATCCATTGGGTCATAGTCAAACTAACACCACCACAAAATGAAACTTCAGAACCTTCGAATCACAACAGCTCACAGCACCAAATCAGGTGAGACAAAAGGAGTTGCAAATAAATGCCAAACTTTATTGGTAACGGTTAAGAGTTTCCTCTCCTTCAAGAAACTCCATCAGAACAAATTTCATTACAAACCCAGCCCTTAAATACCCTTGCTTAATGATGTCACATTTACACCTTAAAAACACACTACATAATTATCAAAAAATAAATGAATGAAACTCACTCATATTGTGTTTGACTAACATTATAAAACATTTAAAACATTGAAACACATCTCATATTTAATTTAATTTAATTTAATTTAATTGGGCCTTATAGGACACTTCAACCATGTAGCCTATAATACATTTTAATTTTAAAATACATGCAGTATTAACTGCCTCATTTAATCCAGGAAATTGGGTGGCATCCGTTTTTGTCCAAATTTGTTCTAATGAAGTCTCTTGAAGGAGAGGAAAGTACTTAATCATTACCAGTAAAGTTTGGCATTTATTTGCAACTCTTTTTGTCTCACCTAATTTGGTGCTGTGAGCTGTTGTGGTTCGAAGGTTCTGATTGTAAAAGTTTGTTTGAGATAAACATCCAATAGTATATTAACACCAAGATGGAGCTGAGTATTGCTTAGTGCAGCTTGTAGCATTTTAATACTTACATGATTTAGAACTCTCTCAGGAAGACAGTCTTTTTGCATGCTGTCACATTGATTTTTTTTTTAATAATGTTCTCTCCAAAGAGGAGAAACTGTATACCTCCTTTGCAGAACTCAGCTCTGGATATACAATCACCCGGATTCACTAATCTTCCTTGCAGGACTAGCGTAGTCCTGCATGGAAGCACCCGGCAGAGGACGGCAGTGCACCATGCATACTAATGAAGGCACGCTGCCCAACCTCCAAGACATACACGGAGCATGTACGAGTGCAGATGGCATGTCTGAGAGCAGAGCTCTCAGAATAAATACGCCCTTGCAATGTTGAGCAGCAGAAAGTGGAAATAAATGAGCGAGACCACTCAAAGGTGTCCGCATATCCCCACCAACAGTCTCCCATGTGTACAATAGAAACAGGACATAAAAATAAAAAGAAGGAACCCCTATATTGTTTTTTAAAACTCTGAGTACAGCTAACCATAGGTGTGCAGGTGTTCCATTTGCTTAGTTACAGTTAAAGCTGCTTAAAAGGCTGAAGAGGATAACAAGGAAGATATATGCCAATGAAGTAGCACAACAATAGTGTAGTGGGCAGAGCATTTGTCTAACAAGCAGGCAATCCCAGTTCGAGTAACACTGCAGCACAGTGTATTTTACATGGCAAAGCATGGTATAACCAAAATTTATATTGCAAGACCCACTAAATAACATCTAGTTATGAACTGGAGGTCTGCAGGAAATGCACATATGAAGAGTCAGTATCATAATGAATAAGGTAGCAGTAAGCACGTGTAAGCACAGATAAGCAGTAGTAAGCATATGTAAGCATTAGTAAGCATGTTTAAGTGCATTTGCACAAGAGTAAGCACTGCCTACACAGATTAAGCAAAAGAGAAGCTAAATGGGTGTAAGAAACTGTGACCAGAAGTTAGCAGTGTTTATCTCCATGCAAACCCGCGCAAACCAGCTTACAACTTCTTTAAAGTGCCTGAATCACTCTGTGTCCAACAGCCGGTGTTCTGCATAGCAGCAAAATGAACAGCATCTGCAAGGCTCGAACCCCAGGACCATGCACACCATACACAAAATGGTTTACCACTAAGCCATGCCAGATATGCATTAGTCTTATGTTTTCAGAAACATAACATCCAGCCCAGTCATGCAACAGTACAGAGAATGTTTACCTGCATCTAGATGTATGTGTGTGTGTAAATATATTATTATCTAAATGGATACAACATATATATATATATATATATATATATTTATATCCAGAAATATATACATATATATACAAATATATGAACATATATACATGCAAATGCCGACATCTATACATATATATGTCAACACCTATATGTCTACATATACACAGCAAGTTACATATATGTACGCAGACATATATCTCCGTAAGTATATACGGACATAGTTATAAATATGTAAGCAAATATATATACCCATATAGGTTCATTTTATTGTATGTGTTTCATTTAAATAGGGATTTGAATTAGTCCCCTTTTATGTTTCACATGTTTATATCACATTCCCCTCTCCATCACCCGCTAGGTGGGCTGACCAGTACAGGCCCATCTAACCCAGGCCATCCTCGACCCATATATTCATTGTCCACAGTTCCAATCCCCTCCCCCACTGCACACATGCAGCCACCATCCCTTCACTGGTTACTGGCCTGTAGCTACCACACCACCACACATTGCCCACCCTCCACTCCTGTCCCCTTGGGACTCATCCTGTACATTGTCCCAACCCAAGTATCCAAGGTCTGCCACATGCTGCAGTCCATGCACATAGCCATGTGTACCTTTGCAGCCATGGTTTTAGAGGAAAGCATAATACCCAATTTTTGAGTTGTCCCATATGGGCCGAATGTTTCCATGGTAATAACAATAGACTTCACGTGTGACTTTGTTTACACCAATGGCTTTATTTGTAGGTATCGCAAAACATATGTGGCACACAAGGTTGCCCGGTATGCACACGAAACCGAATAGGAATGACTAAGTCAGGTATATGGGAAACACACACAGGTTTAAGCCTGTTTGCACATGGGTAAGCACTGCTTACACAGGTAAAGCAGTTTAGAAGCTAACTAAGTGTAAGACACTGTAACCGGAAGTTAGCAGTGCTTACCTCCATGCAAACCCGTGTACAACTGCTTTAAACTGCCTTAAGCACTCTGTATCCAATGGTCGGTGTTCTGCCCAGCAATAAAATAAACAACTCCTGCAAGTCTTGAACCCAGGACCCTGCATACCATAGTCAATGTGATTAACCACTAAGCCACCATATATATATATATATATATATATATATATATATACATAGCCCTGATCTTTCCACAAACATAGTATCCAGTAATACCAGTCAACATTACAGGACATGTAGCTACATATGTAGATGTATGTGTGTGTGTGTGTGTGTGTGTGTGTGTGTGTGTATACATCCATAACTAAATACATATATACCTCTCTCTCTCTGTAGTGCATATGTATACATATATAGACATACATATATATAAATACCCACATATAGATATATACATATGCAGACAACCATATATCCACATGTCGTTAGATATATATATACAGCAATATATATATATATACATTTATGTGTGTGTGTGTGTGTGTGTGTGTGTGTGTGTGTGTGTGTGTGTGTGTGTATATACACAGATATATATCTATGATATGATACAGCACATAAGAATGACATATGATCATAGGCACTGCCAATGGCAGTGAGGGGCCCAATCAACAAACATGTAACACGTACCATTATCCCCCCCAGCCAAAAGGGGGAAACATAGAAACAAACACACATTTCTCTTTCTTATTGTGTGCTACTTTAAAATTGTTTGTTGTTCAATCACTTTCTTATTATCTGCTACTTTAATAGTACTTTTTTTTCTATATAACATTTGTATTCTTCACTTTAAAATAGTACTGTACCTAAAATAGTACTGTACCTACATTTGTTACAATTTTACTTATCTGTACCTGAAATTGCTAATATTTTGCTTATGTGGAGCTTTTTTCCCCGGGCCTCTACTGAAAATGGAATATATCCAGTTCGACAACCCAGTCAACAAATGTAAAATAAATAAAATGAAATAAAAAATAAAATAAAGTAAACAATCCACTGCTCCCCAAACCACAAACAGGATACAACCAGTGGGGAAAACACTGTGGGCCCACTAAGTCTAATCTAGAAACATAGACAGGAACGTCCCTTGTGGGACAACCCAAAAATTACTGGATGGTTGCAGTCCCTTCCGTAAAATTACTTATAAAGGCAGGACGCATATATACTTGGACTACAAGGTTGGGAAAGCCCGATGACCCATGGGTCGAGGCAACGTACAAGATGGGTCCCGAGAAGTGGAGAGGGGGCAGTGTGTAGTGGTGTGGTTAGACCCGACCTGCACCCAGAGTAAGGACGAGTGCTGTAGAGGACGGCCGGGGGGAACTATGGGTATGAAATTATAGGTCGAGGCATGCAGGTGTTGGCTGGAGTGGTTCTAATTGGACCACCTCATGGATGTAAGCAATAGTCTGAATTGGCCAGAGCTGTCGCCATTCCCAATACGAGTCCCACTGCAGCACAGTCTATTTTACATGGCAAAGTATGGTATAACCAGATGTGTTGTTGCAAAACCCACTAAATAAGACCAAAGAACACATGGTCGCAACACCCCACTGTAGGCATGTAATCCGATCTAATTGGCATCACAACTTATTATTGTTGTCCTCACCCCCACCCAGAGGTGTGAGTGTCCAAATCTACCTCCAAATTTAGTGTATATCCACAGTTGTTGCTGTAGAAGAAATGGCCAGCTCTGGACCTTCCCTTCAAACTTCCTGCACATCCGCGGCTATTTCCTATAGTATCTTTCCCTCTTTGTGCCCCTTTAACACCACTTACCTATCAACCCCTTTTTCATTTCTATTAATGTTTAAAGTTACAAGTAAGTGACACCCTCTACTCCAACTATATTGGCAGAATCTGGAACTCCCTACCCACATGTGTTACCTCAGCTGACCCAAAGGACACATGTAAATAACACTTGAAGGAACACCTCAAACACACTTGGATCAGCACATGCTCACCACCTGGCTAACCCCCCACCTTACACTCTATACCCCTACATCAACTAGTAAAACTGACACCTTGTGTCCTGCCTCGCATGCAAATCCCAACATCCTTCAAACCTATTGCTCCCCTACCACTTGTTCCAACAGCCTACTATACAGTTATAATGTCTCCCCCTCTACTTACGTACCTACTCCTTCACTATTCTCTTCTACTCTACCACACAGGTATGGAATAACTAAACCTAACCTGGATACCTGAGTGTAACCTATCCAGCCCTGTTAAACTGGAATCTAACTTCACCTTAAACTGACCTTTGTCAACAGTCATACCTGACATGTAAACCTGACCTAAGCATGTATAATTCTGACATGTTAACGTAAACTAAGCATGAAGAATATGTTACGTAGCTATGTTAAGTCTGTTACTCTCTATGAATGTGAACACCTTTGTATTACTTGTAATGAGTAGCTGGGGTTTACTGTGGAGCTCTACTCCTTGGGCCACTGCTGAAAATGGACAAGCATCAAGTCGGATTGTCCCGGTCAACAAATGTAAAATAAATACATAAAGTAGCACTAGGGTAAGCAGGACTAAGTGGGTTTAAGCCTGTTTGGGTGGCAGTAATCAATGCCCACACTGGTTAAGCAATGTAGAAGCTAACCTAGTGTAAGGCACCGTAACTGGAGGTCAGCAATGCTGACCCTCATGCAAACCAGCGCATACTTGCTTACAATTGTTCAAAAGTGCCTTAGTCACTCTGTAGCCAACAGCACTCATCGTGCCCAGTAACAAAATAATCTGCACTCCCAGGTTGCACCCTCGACCCTGCACTCTATAGTAAAAGTGAGTGATCACTAAGCCATGGCAGATATAACACATACAACTGCTGGTATCACAACCATATCATCCAGCACAGTCATTCAACAGTATAGGAAATGCATTTAAGTATGTAGATTAATACCATCAAATGTGCACATTGCTCAATCACAGTATTTTGAGCAGTCTATGTGTATCAAAGAACAGTGCCTGTCCAATCATACTGTGAGAAGAGTAGTCTTGCATAATACTGAAGAGAATAATAAAAAATGGTGCACGCCGTGAGGGTGTGTGGGTGTGCTTCATGCACAGAATGTCACACCTAGGGCATCAGTTCCACGGAATTGGGAGATGAGGCTGGTCAGGTGTGTGAGCAAACCACTGCTTCTCAAACCCCTGGCAGGATGCTACCAGTGGGAGAAACAGTGTAGACCAGCTAAGTCTAATCTTGACACAACAACAGGTCTGTCCCTGGTGGGACAAACCGCAAATTGTGAGTAACATCGATATCTGCACCAGTATCAGGGTACCGTCATGGCAAGGATCATATGTACATGGACTAAATGGATGAAGAGACTGCAGAAGCTTGGGCCAAGACAGTATACTGGAGTAGTACCAAGGCATGTGGAGGTGTGGTATGGTTGGGCTAGCAACTGGAGAATGGATGGATGCTGTGTACATGGAGATCGGGGGCCAGGGGAAGGAACCATTGGTATGAAATCATGGTAGAAATATGCAAATGAAGCAAAACAGCAATAGTGTAGTGGGCAGAGCATTCACCTAATGAGCAGGCATCCCCGGTTCAAATCCTAATATATATATATATATATATATATATATATATATATATATATATATATATATATATATATATATAAAACACATGTGAAGTATCAGTGCCAGACTGAATAAGGCACTAGTAAGGAGGTGTAAGCACAAACAAGCAATAGTAAGCATATGTATGCAATAGTAAGTGGGCTTAAGGCCTTACAACTGATTTAAAGGGCCTTAATCACTCTGTATCTAATGGGCCTTTGTCAGCCCATCAACAAAATAAACAGCCATACAGGTCACGAATCCAGGACCCTATACACCACAGTCCCAGTAGTTATCCACCAAGCCATCACAGAAGTACAGGAAAATGAGGTAGTAGTAAACATGTCTTCACCATAGTATAACCAAACTGAACCTGTGAAAGGTATCAGTATACAGTCATATGTGCCATAACTGACTACATAACATACACATGTGAACTGGAGTACTGTAGTAAGTCCAGATATGAGGTGTTATTGTAATGAAGTGTAGAAGTTCCCAGGACCCCATACAGTGTACGTACACATGACACAAGGATACAAGACACATATATAACATGTAATGAAGGGGGAATCAATGCCAAAAGGCAAATAACATGCAACTCTAATAATAAGCACCACTAAGAGTAGCAGAGCACTGCTTCCCAGACTACAGCCAGGATACTACCTCTGGGAGAAACAGTGTCAACCTGCTACGTCTAATCTTGAAATAAATCCATGTTCATCCCTGGTGGGCCGCCCCCCAAAAATTCTGCTAAAAAGAGTCTTTGGAGTAACATGCCATGCCTCAAAGAAGGGTGCATATGTTTGCGGACTAAATGTCCGGGAAGCCTGAAGATCCATGTATCAAGGCAATTTACATGATGTGTCCCGAGAAGCGGAGAGTGGGCAATGTGTAGTGATCTTCTTAGATTCGGCTGGAACCTGTAGAATAGAGGGCTGCTGTGGACAAGGAGCATGGGGGTGGAGTGAGGAAAGTATGGGTATGAAATTATGGGCCAAGGCGTGCAGGTGTTGGATGTATGCAGTATGTATATGCCTATATGTAGATGAGGTATATATCTATTTAGTTATACATATATGGACACACACACACATACATCTACATATATCAATACGTTTCCCATACTGATGAATGGTATTGCTGGATGCTATGTTTGTGAAAATATCAGTGTTATGTATATCTGTGATGGCTTACTGGTAAATCACATTGACTATGTGGTGCACGGTCATGGGTTTGAGCCTTTCAGAGGCTGTTTATGCTGTTGCTGGGCAGAACAAGGGAGGGTGTAAGCAGGTTTGCATGAGTTTGTGTGATGTTAAGCAATACCACCTGATGGTAAAATCTGGTTACACCAGAATAGTCTCAAAATTGCTTACTTTGTGTACTCAGTGCTTGCCATCTTGCAAAGCCACTTATTAATGCTTAAAAGTGCTTACTCCTGCTTACCTCCACACTAATTTCCTTTAAAGAAAAGAAAAAAAGGTTGATAGGACAGTGGTGAAAAAAGGGCACAAAGAGGGAAAGACAGTAGGGAAAATAGCTAGGGATGTGCAGGGAGGGTGTAGGGAAGGTCCATTGCTGTCCATTTCTTCTACAGCAACAGCTGTGCATATGCATTGAAGTTGAGGTAGGTTTGAACACTCAAACCCCTAAGTGAGGGGTGCGGACTACAATAATATGTTGTGATGCCAGTTAGACCACATTACATGTGCCCAGTGGACACATGTGTGGAATGGACAGTTATGTATGGGGTGAGATATTATTTGGGAACAGATTGCCCTTGTTTGAAGGTGCGATTGGGATATTGGGGTAGGAGAGTAGGTTTGGTTGGGTAGGATAAGTTGGGTAGGATGACAGACAAGACAGACAAGACAGCATACAGGAGTGGTATATGACACATGTGGGGGAAACACCTTGGACGGGGAGGAGTGTTTTGAAGTTGCAAGCCCTTGATCCCCCAAATGGAAACATTGGAACTGAGGACCCCACCCATGGCAATCACCAGCACCTTCACGGCCTCAAAGGTGGCTGTGCTGGGGGTTGGGTAGGAGTTGCAGGTTTACTCTCTGAGTGCACCATGCGGCACTCAAGCTGGTGCAGATGGTCTTGAAACTCTTTGCCGAGCTCCCTACACACCATGCACTTGACCTGATGGTGGGTGACAGGTTCCTGTCCTCCCCTGCTCCTGGGAGGGGGCCAAGCATGATCACCTGGAGCAGTTACACCCAAAGGTCGTACATGGACAATGGAGGAGGAGATCCCAGGTTGGGACCCAGACCTGCTGGTGCCTGGTGCCATGGCCAGCTGAGGTGGGACAGGTGGGTAGACTGACATCAGCATTCCCATATGGACTATGGTGTTCCTGTTTTACAACAGATAAGGGCCAGTAATAGTCAGCAGCCATCAGGATTACTTATAACAGCATGCATAGATATTCCCATTACCACAAGACACCAGATCTAGAACAGTTGCAGAACAAGGGAAACACATACACATATCCTGCATGACATATGTACAAAGGGTGACAGACGTGTGAGTAGTATGAACACTGGCACAATACTGGCATGGTGCAGTGGTAACCTCAGACATATACTGTCATATCACTGTGTTTTGTGAAGTATGTCCAATCTGGGATATGAAGTCAGTAACTCTCATAACTATCACCATGTACTGACTGCAATCCCACACTATGCTTCTGCCATTCTCAGATAGGTGTTCTGTGAGTAACACAAGGAACAAAAGGTTCAACACATTAACCAGTCTCCAGATGACCCTACAGATGGGGGTTTCCTCACAAACATCGCACTGTCATGGCAGATCTTGAAACAGGCAGACTAGCCATAACCACACACACCCTGTTAAACTGACATTACTCTAAATTAAGAACAGCAACACTTACATTCTGTAGTCATGTCTGGCAGATCCCCTCCTGTCTGTTAGCCGTTTTCCACAGTGTATGTTGTTGGAGGTAAATCCCAAACCCATCTGTGATGATGTTTGCCAAACACCAGATCTAGGTTCCACTCACAGTGATTTTTACGGGCCCAACACTGACATGATGTTCCTAGATATTGTAGTGTGTTTCCATGCAATTGGCTATGGGAATGTTACCACAGCTGTGTCACATTCAATCAGCTAGAGGAGGACTGCAACTTGTGCAGAGACCATTAGTTGATCATGACCAACACTTACAAAACACTACCTGCTGCCTAAACAGAGCAGGTGCACACATCCACCAGGGAGGGTGTGGGAGGAACAGACAGAGACAAAGTGTGTCAGGGAAAGTTTGAGAGTAAAACTGAAGCATGTTTGTGCAATACAAATAGCAGTACAGGGATTCAAATCCCTGACTGACAATACATTACTACCACATGTGCATGCAGTTATTGCATGCACCACATAGCTTAAGGGTTGGTGAGTTGTCCAAAAATATACGTGCTGGTGAGTGACATCTGCAACAGTGATATTGTACAGATATGGTAGGTGTAGCACAAGTGCCTGTCCACATTGACCGGTGTAAGTGGCAACACAGCCACACTCTTTAAGGGACTCATAAACATTGCCGCACTTTGTCAGGGTCTGGAATACACTCCCTACCTAGTTATATTACCACAATACAGTACTGCACAGGTATCACATGCACCACAGGAGCTATTGTGCTGTACTATGGCCATAGGGCATGTGAAGGTGTCTGACATCAGTCGGAATGCTTCAGTATGCCAATGGGAGTTGTACCAGGTGTGAATGTGGTTGGAAGCATCATACATCACTCACAGGAACACAGGATCCAGTACTGATGTGTATGTGTGCATTGCTTCATGGGTGCGTAGGGGTTGGCTGTGCCAGAAGGCTGCACAAGGTTAGGTGAGGGGTATACCTTGGCATCAGGGCACATGACAATGGTCTGCAGTGTGGATCAGGTGTGTAGTGTCGGAATGTCCCACACAGGTGGGTATTGTATTCACCATCCTGTCACCTGGGTTAGTATTGTGTGTGGCTGGTGCTGTGCAATGCTTGCCATGTATGTGTTCTATAGTCCATGACATGAAATAGATGGTGTGTGGGATGTGCACACATCCCACATTCATGTACAGTGACATGTGGATTTGCACGTGGATTGCCAGGCCCATGTTATGTACACAGATTGTTATCATCCCATGTGCCACTCCTGACCTCTTGTGGCAGGGTGTGCTCATGGACAGTCCTTTGTGGACCACATGTGATGGCACCATAGATGCTGTAGGCATCCATTGGGGAACATAGTGAAGGTGCACTGTCTTCAGTTATGTGCCTATTGTACTGATGGACAGGGTGCCATGCCCTCTGTAGCTCACTGCAATCACACCATGCTTGCTATCTGTGAACAGTATGCAGGGCACTACCAACATAGCGGTAGCTGTCTAGGCAAGTGTGTTTGTGTATGAGAAAGAGGTTCATAGTGTACTTGTGTAATACTAGGGTTGCTTACTTTGTTCACCAGGCCTTGTATCACATGTAGGAGTGTGGCTTGGCACCCCAGCATCTCCACTGATTGACATCTGTCATCCTTGTAAGGTGGACATTGTGACATATAATATGTCCACCATATAGAAAAATTACAAAACCAGCTCCTCAATGGATCCAGGTGTTACGCAGTCACAGCCAACTCCACAAAGGTTGCCTATTACAAACATACCTACCATGTCTGGAGCTAGAACCCCTACCTAACTAGTTTATCACACTACAGTATTACACAGTTGTAGCACGTGCCACAGAGCTTACTGGAATATCTTTCCACAAAGGCATATTTCACAGTTGATGATGTCAGTAGACTTGCAAAAGTAGGGCAATGGAGGTTGTAGTGCCTGTCAAAGGCCTCAAAAATATTGCTCCCCTACACATATGCACAGACACAGTTGCCATGAATGGGATTAGAACACCTACCTAATTACTACATAATATCAGAGCATTATGCAGTGACAGAATGCACCATGGAGATTATTGGAATATGTTTTCACCAAAGGTGCATTTCACAGGGAATTACATCAGCAGGCTTGTCAAAGAAGGACAATGACAGGTGTACTGACTGTCCACAAAAGCATTATGAATGGGATTAAAACACCTACCTAAATACTACAGCACATTAGAACATTATGCAGTTACAGAATGAAATCCAGAGATTACTGGGATACTCTTTCACCAAAGGTGTATTTCACAGGGAATGACATCAGCAGGCTTGCCAAAGAAAGCCAATGACAGGTGTACTGACTGTCCACAAAAGCATTGGGCCCTACACATACACACAGTTGCCTTGAATGGGATTAGAACAGCTACCTAAATACTACAACACATTAGAGCATTAAACAGTTACAGAAAACACCACAGAGATTACTGGGATACTCCTTCACCAAAGGTGTATTTCACAGGGAATGACATCAGCAGGCTTGTCAAAGAAAGGCAATGAAAGATGTACTGACTGGAAGGCTACCAGTGGCAATTGTGTGCATTGATGGACATTTGCACATCATATGTTTTTGCAAAATGGGAGTGTGCTGTGTGAGACAGGCCTCATGAGAGAGGAGCTGTCTGTCACTGTTTGTCACTCTCGTCCCACATCTATTATGTGCATGTCTGAGCTGTTATAGTGTGCTGTACTTGGATATATGTGCATATTCTCATCCGTTGCATGTGCAGAGCTTGACTGAGTTGTAATGTGGAGTGTTTGCACAGACATTTGTGACTAATTGCTGTGTAGAGTCCACAGTTGTTTCCATACATGACCTTCATTTCTCTAAGTGTGTGTGAACATGCCCAGTATGACCCTTCTGTAATTTGTTTTCTAACATGGGCTTCACTTCTCTAAGTGTGTGAACATGCCCAGTATGAGTGTCTATATTACATGCGTGCCTCCATTCCAGGTAGGCTGTACTCCAGTGCAGGTATTTGTGCTCTACACCTACAGCTAGTAACCTGCTTCTGCAGGATATCTGCAGATTAGTTGACAATGTGGGTCAACATTGGGCAAAGTCTACTGAGATTGTTACTAATTGTGTCTGTGGTGCTTCTGCTACATGGTTTTGGTGTTGGCAGGAATACTCAGTGATATGTGGTGTTTTACCCTCTGATGTGATGTGTCATCAACTACTGACAGGTATACATCTTTGCTGGCAGTAGGTTCCTGGGGATTACAAGCTGAATGCAGCTTTGTCCAGTAATGTGGTGTGCAACCTCCATATTCTTGTACACTCATGTCATTCTGGCGTGGAAACTGACGACACTTGCTGATGGGTCTGTGAATATGGTCCAGCACCTTGGTGCTGTTGTGGCTGTGGGTCCCATGCCTGTACAATTATCATTATGACAGGATGGCCATATTGTGCTGTGGCCATACCTCCCAGGTATTCAGACTCATTGAGGTTATCCAGAGGCAGGGGTCATTATTCTGTTCATTAACCCTTCACAATTTGGTTTGCAAGCAGGTTTGTGGCCACACATCCCAGTGTTTGCAGCCATGTTAAGTATGTGCACACATCAGGGTTTCACCCTTCACACACTCCATGGTGGTGATGCTACCCCCCTTCTGTTACTCTGTCCTCTTCCTACCATTATGCAAATGATATCTGATAGGTATGCCTATAGTTGCCACTCCATCACAGCAGTATGTACAGGTTTGTCCACAGTTCATGCATTGAAACATGCTGGACATACTACTGGGATTTGTCAACATGTCCTTGCATTTGTGTTCTGTGGACTTGTTTTGTCATTATGTGGGAGTCCATGGGTAACATACAGTGGCGATATAGGCATGACACAGACCTGTGACAGAGGACAGTGGAGCATTGGGCACTGATGCAGCCTATCTGTAGCAGGCCAGTGCATTCTGTCACCTGTACAGATCCAGGCTGCAAGGCAATGTATTCCCCTGGGTTGACAGGATAGGTGTGCAGGGTGGTGATGGCAATTATTTCTGTCCTTATCTATCCATTGGTGTGGATGCTGGCAGGGTGCATTTTACAGCTATGGACACACCTGCATGGGACACCTCTTCAGCATGCTGCATTCTGTGAGTATTCACATAGTAATGTGGGTATCATATTGTACTCATTCACAGCAGCAGGGTGGTGGCCTGTGTGTTACCTGATGCTGATGTTGGGCCGGACTGGCTGCATGTGTGCTAGGCTAGCTACTTGAAACTGCCTCACATGTATACATGGCCCTTTCCCCTGCTGGTTGCTAGTTGGTGGAAACCAGCAGCTTCTACATGCATCATGCCTCTGCCTTTTGTGGTCTGCCAGTGTTTGCCCAGAGTACATCTTAGTTCCCCCATACTACACAACCAACTGATGTGCTGTGAACCTGTATGTACAAAGAGAGGGTGTCTCCATTTCACTGTGAAATTTTAAACAGTCTCTCTTTACGTTACTTCCACCTTTGTATTGTGTGTACATCTGGGCCAACACTCATGCCATGTCCATCTTCCAGATGGTGACAGTTGTGACATCTGTACAAATCATATGGTCTACTGCTGCAACACGTCTTGCTGGGAAACCAGTTTGTTTGGCACTGCAGTTGTGTGGACTTTGCCCAGTCATCAGCAGTACTGACCATTGGACACCAGGGCACACCATCCATGGCTATTTGCTGAACACTTTCACACAGCATACCACTCAGAACTACCTAACACACAAAGCTCTGCCTATTGTAGACATGCAATTATCCATCTTGCTGATTTGACCAGTGTATGTACTTGGTGCTCACGGTTATTACTCCCACACATGGCTGGTAATACATTTCTACATAGGGTTAGTGGGGGCACACATCACAACTGTGGACATGTCCTACAACCACCTGATATGTCAGGTACTCTGTCGGCTTCCACACAACAACCTGACACTCAGATCTCTGCATATTGTACACATGCAGCATTCCATTGTTATAATTGAGGCAGCTCAGGTACTCTGTGCTCTGCTGCTGTGATGCCAACACATAGATGTTGCTGCTAAACTACATAGGATTGGGGAAACACCTGCCAATTGTAGACATTTCTGCTATACCCACCCGCTATTTCAGGTACCCTGTTGGCCTCCACACATCAACCTGACACTCAGAGCTCTGCATATTGTACACATGAAGCAATCCATCCTTCTACTTTGGCAGGCACAGGTACTCTGTGCTTACTGTTATTACTCCTACACATGGATGCTAATTTATTTCTACATAGGGTTTGGGGGGGGGGCACACCTGCCAACTGTGGACATTTGCTTTGACCACACTGGTATTTCTGGTAGTCCGTTGGCTTCCTTTTAAATCTGTATTCTGACCTATCCTGCAGACTACAGGCATATCAGTGTAGTACAGTTTATAGGTTTTATTGACCTACATTGCCATTTCAGGCTTCCTAACCTTCATGACTGACATCCCAGTTCCCAAACTGTTATACTCAGTGTAGGTCTGGAGGGGGTTTATCTCCATTGCCATACCTTGAGGACCTTAGCATAGCCTTTCCTTGTGTTCATCTACACCTGTCCTGCTGGCTGGGTGGGACTGTTGTTGGGTATGTGAACCTCCATGACATGCATGTGTGTGCTCTATGGACACACATGTGGGCCAGCACATGTCCTGCATTGTTTTTTTTTTCACCTTGTCTGTTACTGCCTACTTTGTTGACACCAATATTTGTTATGGTTTCATGCTGCTCATATAATTGTCCACTGTCTGCTGCCAACCCATCCAGCCACTCAGTTCCCTTCCTTGCATGCTCACATCCATACAATTGATACAACTAGCAGACCATACTACTGCATTCAGTGATTGATAGGAAGGGTGACTTACCTTGCAGCTATGCCAGTATTGAGGATGGCGCTTGAGGGCTGTCTATGTCAGATGCACATAGTACACTCCCTATACATGGTAAAGCACAGGTAGTGTCATTTTTGGCATCCCTTTTACTGTATGTGCGTTTCAGAGAGAGTTTCCATTCCCTGGGTTCCTACTGTGTCAGTGTGTGTGCTATGCATTGCCTCTTTGCCAAAGCCAAGGCATACTGTGCATGCTTCCTTCTGCCTGCAGGTGCAGGCACAGGTTATCTGTCCTCTGAGTCACTCTGTGCCTGTGTTGGCCTTGGCAATGGTGTGGGGCTGTGTGGCCCTGCCCCATGCTGTTCCTGCTGCAGCTGCTTTCACAGGATCATGTTGTGCAGCATGGCACATGCCATGAATATTTGGATACATGTAGCAGGAGAGTACTGCAAGGCTCCACCGGATGTGTCCAGGCACCAGAACTGTGACTTGACCGTCCCAAACACATGCTCTATTATGATTCTTGTTTGTGCGCCTCATTATGGAGCTCTTGTTCGGGTGTGTGTGCATTTCTGATGGGTGTCATCAGCCATGGGTCCAGTGCGTACCCAGCATACCCCACTAGGTGGCCGTATGGGATGTCCCCACTGGCAAATCTCTGGTACAGCTGCATCAAATGCCAGATGTGGGAATTGTGATAGCTCCCAGGGCTTCCAGCACACACATGCATGGGCATCGCACATAACCTGGCAGTTGATGGAGGGGAAGCCCTTGTGGTTTATGTAGACCCTGCCCTGCTCATGGGGTGGTGCTTTTATGTGTATGTGCGTGCAGTCTATAGCACCCACTACTTCAGGGTATTCTGCTGTTTGTTGGAAGAGATGCATATTGCTGGCCAATGCCTCACGGGTGTTGAGGAAATATATGCGCTCACCGGCATGTGCTGACATGTCATCCAGGAACTGGTGGAGTACCCTGGATGCTGATGCCTGTGAGATCCCCATGATATCCTCAGCTTGCCTTTGGAAGGTACCTGTGGCTAGCATTCTTAAGCCTACACATACCTTGGTTTCCACTGGGATGGGTTCCCCTCTGTTGGTTCTGTGTCTGAGGTGTGGCCGGCACAGCTCAACGATATGCTGTAGGAGGTCCCTGTCCACCCTATAGTGCCCCACTATCTCCAGCTCATGTAGCACCTGGTAGGGTCCCCAGGGTCTGTACAGTCTTCTCCTCCTCCTCACTGTGTGTTGGTTATCAGCATTGACATCCTCCCCACCCTCAGCCTCTTGCACATGCTGGTTTATGATAGCAAAAGCAGCCCCTAACATTTCTTCTCTTGCTTTCGTTTTGTAAAATTTCCCCATTCATATACACCAGTGGTGCAGAGTTTTTGGGAAAAAACAAGGGGGAAAGGTGTTTGCATAGTTTATAGTGGTATGCTGGGCTGGGCTGGTCTGCTGCCTGTGTAATTGGCTGATTCTGATACATTTCACCTGTCAGCTAAGCTAGTTCTCCTTGATTACCTTCCTACTGCTGATTTCCCTTCCCATTGTCTCCCTGTTTAAGCCCATGTGGGCGCAGCACAAACAGAGTGCTCATATGTGCACACTGCTGTTATTTCCTGGTTTAACTTCTTTGTTCTTCCTGTAAAACCCAGTGTGCAGTGTGCACACCCACTTACACTTTGTAAAGAGTGCTAGGCAGGTTTAGACACATCCCCTAGCCTAGCTGTGCTAAGCTAGGAGCAAACCCGAGCCACAGGCCTCCAATCCACTTAAAGGATGCCTGACGCACACACCCATGATGTCACCTACCTCCTAGTCTTGCACCCAGCTAGTCATACTCTTACACTGTTGGGAACTGCCTCACATAGGTTCATAGATTAGTACTAGGCTAACTGCCATTGCGAGCCATTTTAAGCCTAGCCAATTATCCCCTTGCGAGACTCAAACCCTGCACCTTGTGTTTATAAGGCAAACACCTTAACCATTAGGCCACCCTCCTGGGGAAAACTGGGATTAACTACCCTTCCCTTCATTTGCATCGGATTGCCTGCTAATGCATAGTTACATGTCTCACACTGAGCCTCCCCGCTTAGCAACCACTACTCACTGGACATGTTGTCTTCTGCCTGCCATTGACTTGCATGGCAGAATACTGATTTTAGTTAGAATGCTTAATTTAGGTTAATTTTGTTATTTCCCCCTGATCCCGTTTGCACGCCTTTGCCCTACGCTTAAACAGGTGAGATCGGCTAAAAAAATAAAAGTTGTTTTTTTTATTTATTTTACTGTTTGCAATGCCAATGGCCTTATACTTGGTCATTGGCATGCTTATTACATGATATGCAGTCTTTATTTGGAGCTGTAACAACTCTGTTTTGGATTTTGCAGAAATCTACTTGATTACTAACTGAGTGCATTTCTGCAGATAGCACTAGTTTGCATGACTGTTGCAAGCTTCCTGGATTGCAAAATCACCTCATTTGAATGGATTTCACCTGCAAATGGGTGATTTGCATACCAGGGCTTAGTCCATGCAGGATTAGTGCAGGAGCACTAGAGGATGCCCCTGCAGGCTGTTCATGGATCGCACGGCAGACATATTGCCTGTGTGGCCTCCTGTACCAATCTTGCACTCATAGGTTCATAGGTTGATACTAGGCTATCTGCCCTAGGGCATTTACAAGCCTAGTCAGAGTGTGTTTGGCTTTTGTCACCCTTCTTAGATTAGTTGACTGTGCCTCTGTATATTAGGTCAAAGAAGATAGCCCATTTAAGGTTAGTTTACCGTGCCTCTGTCTAACAGTGACACAGAAGAGATCCCAGGGGTAAATTTATGATCTCCCATCCAGACGTCAAGATTCTTCTTGAAGAGGGCCATTGAGGGGCTCTGTCTGACATGGATTGGGATTTTGTTCCAGAGTGAGGAGAGCCTCTGGGATATGAATCTGTCCCTCCAGCATGTTCTATTTATTTCTGTGCTGAGGTTTAAGTCACTGGAGCATGTAGTTCTGATGGATTTGGATTTCTTGAGGTGGAGCATGTCCATTAATTTTGGGTTGGACATGGCTTTATACGTCAGGCACAGATCGCCTCTGAGTAGGCGGTAAGCAACTGAGCAGAGCTGGAGTTTCTTTAGCCTAACTGCATAGGGCATCTGTTTGAGTCCCTTGATCCTCTTGGTGAGGTACTTTTGGGGTCTTTCTAGTTGTAGCAGGTGTCGGGTAAGGTACATCCCAAATGGGGCATTGTATTCAATTATGGGCCTGATGAGTGATGAGTAGAGGGGCACAATGACCTCATTTGATCTAGATGTGAACCCCTTCGTGATAAGGTGGACTACATAGAATGTCTTTCTAACCACTTTGGCAATGTGATTGTCAAAGGAGAGATTGCAATCTACTTGGGTCCCCAAATCCCTAATCACTTCTTCTGTACTTAATGGATTAGCACCTATGTGGTAATTTGTGGGCACTTTGTTTTTGCCAAAGGGGATGACTATGCACTTTTTGGCATTTAGCTTTAGGCCATGGCTCTGGCACCAGTTATCCGTCTCTGTGAGACCTTTTTGGAGGATGCTTGTGTCAGCCAGCGAGTTGATTATGGACCCCAGTTTGCAGTCATCTGCAAACTTTGTCAGCCATAGTCCTCCTGTGTTAGCCTGTATCTCAGAGAAATATATACCGAACAAGAGAAGTCCCAGGACTGAGCCTTGTGGGGGGCCACTTGCAACTGGTTTAGAGTCTGACATGGCACCTGCAATTCTGACCATGTGGGTTCTATCCCTGAGCCAGTTTGCAACCCATCTTGTGACATAGGGGTTGATATTTAAGCTGGTGAGCTTATTTATGATGCTCGAGTGGGGTATTGTGTCGAAGGCTTTTGCAAGGTCAAGGTAGGCTGTGTGGACTACCTTCCCTTCGTCTATGGCCTTGGTGACTGTTTCAAAGAAATTGACCAGGTTCAAGAGGCAAGATCTGCCCTTAACAAAGCTGAATTGGGTAGGATCCAGTGTTTGGAGGTTCCCAATGTCTTTGTTTATGAGTTCCATGATGATACGCTCTATAGCTTTGCAGACCAGGCTAGTTAGGCTTATAGGGCGATAGTTTCTGGGGTCCATTGTGGCACCACCTTTATGGAGTGGGACCACTTCTTTGAGTACATATCCTGTTGTAAGGCTGAGACTAAACAGTGATTTTAAGTGAGGGTTCAGTTCTTTTTGGAGCTTATGTAAAACGCAGCCCAGGACACCATCCGGTCCCACTGATGCTGTGTTTTTTGCTTTGGAGAGGGCAGCTCTCACCTGTGCATCTGTGATGTCAGGGAGGCTACACTCTGTTGGGATAGTCATTTGCTCATTTGGGGGGAGGGGGGGAGTTTGCACTGAACCTGTCTGCCAGGATGTTGGCAATGTCTGTGGGTTCAGTGTATTTTTTGTCATTTTGCACTAACTCAGAGCATATCTGGGAGTTTCCACCCAGGTTTCTGACATAACTAAAGAAAGCCTTGTGATTATCTTTAGCGTTTTGTGCAATTTTTCTTTCGAAGCTAGCCTTAGATGATTTTATGAGGGATCATAGTTTCTTGCTAGTACTGATCAGAGTCGCCTTACCTTTCAGGGATTTTGCTCTATCATGTAGTAGCTTCCTCCTTCTGTTGTACAGCTTATTTATGGCTGGGGTCCACCAGACAGGTCTCCTGCCTTTGGAGGAGTGTGTCTTGGTATTATTTGGGATAGCACAATCCATGCATTCCTGTAGGTATCCATAGAATGCATTTGTAAAGGATTCTGCAGTTTCGGCCGTATTTTCCACTGGCCATGGGGCTTCGAAGGAATCCACCTCGGTTTTCAGAAGTGGAAGTTTGCTTTTGAGAAGTTTTTGACCGTGGTTTCCTTTGCTGGGGGTGGGGACGGGATATGGATGTCCATAGTGATTAATTTATGGTCAGATCTTACCAATGAGGGGTATACCTCTGGTATGGAACATAGAGTCCCCATGTTGTTGATGATCAGGTCCAATATGTTTTCCCCTCTTGTGGGAGTGGTGACCAGTTGTTCCATAGCATTTGAGTTTATAAATTCTAGGAACCATTGGGCTAGGGTGTTGGGGCTTGAGTAGTGCTCCCAGTCTATGTTTGGGTAGTTAAAGTCACCCAATATAATGGTGTTTGGAGAGACCTTCGTATTCTCCAGTGTCTTCAGGAAAGCTGAGTGGGGTTTCTGAGTTTGGGAGGGTGGTCGGTAGCAGGCTACAAACTGGAAGGCAGTTTTGCCCACTGTTAGTTGCACATGGATGGTCTCAGATGCTTTGTGCAGTGCCACTAGCCTGGAGGTATGGGTATCTTTGATGAATATGGATACTCCCCCTCTTCTTGTGGTTCGGTCCAAGTTTTGGGGCCGAAAAGCATGGTATGAGGTATAGTCTGGTAGTGCTGGGGTGCTCTCGGGAGCCTTGAACCAGGTTTCTATTACTGCACAGATATCGATATTCTCCATATTGAGGAGAGCCTTGAGTGCGTGCATCTTGAGGTTTAGACTTCTGGCGTTGAGCAGCATTACCCTTAGTTTCTTTTTCCTTGTGTTGTCTAAGGAGGTGGGTTTGTCTTTTGAGCCTTGCCTAAAAAAGGCACTATGGCCAGTATTCAAAAACCCAAACTCCATGCAAGCTTTTGTGAATCCGGGGGAGTATTTTAACATCTTTATATTTAGCAATGTAGACATCCTTCAAAGTCTTACTCTTTTACTTTGTAATTGTGTGGAGCTTCATTCAGTAACATGTTCATTTAAATAACTTTACATTTGTTCCTGATGCAGTTTTCTTGCACAGATCTATGTACTACAATGTGCCTGTACTAAGTCTTGCTAGGATTTTTCATTGTTATTGCTTCTTAACCCATCTTGTACCCCTAAAATGACATACTGTTTAACTGAAATTCTGAAATGAGATTACAGGCACTCATACAGCAAAGCATATTGTTGATGCATTGCAATCATGTTGTTTAAATAATTAAATATTCCTGTGTGTGTGTGTGTGTGTGTGTGTGTGTGTGTGTGTGTGTGTGTGTGTGTATATATATATATATATATATATATATATATATATATATATTAAACATCACAATCAGCTTTATTGCATTCTGTTAAACATTTTTTCAGTGATAAAGAGTATCTTTTTGCATAGCATTTTCTTCATTTGCATAAATAATGTATTTTAGGTTTATAATCCCATTCTGCTTTACTGTTCTTACTTTAATGATTTATTTCATGTAGAACTGCAATTTCTCTTTGTAGGATTTTGCTATTCTTTCGCTGTTTCCTTCTGAACAGCTTCCACAGTGTTTGCTAAAATCAATACATGGAATTAAGGTATTCATGAATATTTAATGGAGGACTTTTTAGTCAAAGAACATCTTGGTGTTTCTAATGACAGTAAAATATGCAGTTAAGTGTATGAAGTGTTTTTTTCTTTTTTTCTTCTTCTGTCAAACATTAAAAAGAAGTAATCAGATGACAGTTTGAATAAGTAATGCAGACAGTTCTTCTGTCTCTGCTTCTATGTTGTAACATTTGATTTTAAGGTATTTATTATATGTAACATTTACAACAAACTGTGGCTGTGCCACACATTTCTTCTTGTCTTAAAAATCTTCTGGGTACTAGCAGTTATTTAAACAAACCATATTTGCTGTCTTTCAGTGCAATATCAAATACACAATCAAACTTTCCAAGCTTCTTAAATAATGAATGCCTCTAAAGAAATTTTAATATCTTACAGAAAACATGAAAAACCTTTGTAACATATTATGAGGTAACTTAAGCAAAGAGTTTCAGAGGAATGTAAAATATAATTCAATAAATAAGTTTACAGAAAGAAGCATGAGTCAAACACCAGTGATATAATAAAAGGTTTAGCAATTTCCCTCCCAATATATTACAGACGATTGAAACGGTTCATTGTTTTCTGATTCTGCTGCATTGTTATAGTTTTTTTAAGTCATTGATGCAGTACTTATATATTTTAACAATACTCATTTATTAACAAGTTGGGAAAACGGGACATGCAGTCCTATCTGAGGGGTAATACAGGAGCAAGGCTTGGTTAAGTGACTTGCTGAAGGTCACACAGTAGACAAATGACATCTGAGGGATCAAACCCTGTAACACAGGAACTACAGCTCACACCCTTGACTCTCTGCACCATCTGACAGACTTTCCATTCTTAGTATACTGCTTCTAGCCACTTGCTAAGTACTTCCCAAAACTCCTTCAATCCAGTTCTGTTTTCCAATCTTCTGAGTTTATGATCAGGTTTGCATGGAGCTATACCCTATTGCCCACTTTGTAAAGCATGCCAGACATGAAGCTCACTGCTACACACCTCAGAAATTCTTACACCCGACTCAAGTCTTTCTGGTGAACCTCGTTCCCATGCAATGACCTAAGCCCTCAGTCTTATTGTAGACTCAGCAGTCTTCTGACTGTTCTTCTGGAGTTGTACTCAAACAGGATAAAATAGACAAATCTGGGGAGGTACATTGTGTGCAATGACGAAGTTCCTCCTCTGTCTTATAGTTTGCCTTTTATTTTTCTTACTCATATTGTCTAATCACAGTCTTGCCTGGCTGGGTGCTTCTCCTTTTACCATCCTATCATTACAAAATAGTTTTTGTTAATTGAAACATTCTGCAAATTGACCATTCCATTGCCAAAACACAAATAATAATGTATTGCAATTTATAACCACACAGGTGGGATGATTCAGAAATTGGACCTTTTACACTCATACCAGCAAAGTAAAATGAATTAATAATGTTGTGGGCAGAAATTTCAATAGTTCTTATAGATAGTTAAAGAGAGCAGATTCATAATTCAGTGCTGTAACAGTTAAATACCTAACATGCTACTATACTCATTGGACATACATTTTTATACATACATAAAACACAGCCATTAGTGTCTCATTTGATATAATGATGATCTTAGCAAGAAGATGAGAAGGGATGAACAGTTTGAAAGACATCCAAGCAAACATTGATACTGATCAGGATGCATTTATACCTATCGTCAGTGCCTGTCTTCAAGAAATATGTAAGTAGTGGGTGGATAGTCAACAAAGTTCACACCATAGGGAGTTATAGGTTTTATCAGATACAAATAGAGTTTTATTAAAAAAAGCCAGTGACAGCAACTGAATTAAAAGGAGCTTGGGGTACCAGATACTATAAAGGTACATATTACTGCATGTTTGTATGGGATACAATATCAATACTATATGTCAATATGGCTCCCCTATGAAATACCAAATGCTCAGAATCCCGACGCCCAAATTACTGAGACCAGAAGCCCGATACCCCACACTACTGAAAGATCAGAAGTGCGAAATTCAAAATCCAGATGTTAAGGGATATTGAGTTAGCACTTCTGGTGTTACGGTTCAGGTAAGTATCTGTGTGTAAGTGTGTTTGTGAGTGGCTTTAGTGTGTGTTAGTGTGTGTTGTGACTGCGGTGTCTGTGTGTGCGAGAGACAGTAATGTGTGGGTGTGAGTTTGCCTTGTGTGTGTGTGTTTGTGCGATCTCAGAGTTAGAATATTAATGTTGGTGGTGTGTGGGGGTGCAGCCCCCCACATGGGGGGGTGCAGTGGGCTTGTCCCCCTACTTAACTATAGTGTAGGATTATTTGTTTGGGTTTGGGGGGACACTGTGTGTATGTGTATGTGTGAACTGTATGTGTGTTGATCGTTCGCGATTTTGAATTTCGCGCTTGTGGTCCATCGGTCTTCTTGTCTTTTGGGTATTTGGTCTCAGGATTACGGGTGTCGTTCTTGTGGGTTTTCGGTCTTTCGTAGTGAACCCGTCAATATTACTAGAACAGCAGTGGTATATGTTCTTAATGTTCTGAATGAATGTCACATAGTATTAGGGAGACAGTTTAAAGACGGTGATAAAATGCACTTGGAAGAAATGTGAAAATACTCATTTGGAGAAATGTTTGCCCACAGTCCTATGTTGAAATGATTATAACATTTTGATGAAGATTTTGTAATTCAGTATTTCACATGAAATGAATCATATATTGAAAGGGATATCTGGCATGTGAGATCAAAGGACATAGCAGAATTTTTACTAGTTTTGAGGGAACTCACAGATTTTATTCAAAAGTGTAATATGGGAACAAAACTATTAAACTGCAGTGTATGTAATGCCAAACACTGTCAGTCATGCTTGCTTGAAGAAAATATCTATAAATGGTTTTAGTGCTGCTTTCACAAATTTGTTGAGGAAATACCTCTAGAGACACTAGGCGTGTGCCTATTTTTGGCTTGCTGTTGGGTATTTTTGTGTTGACGCACAAATACAGTGTGGTTTAAATCAGGTTTTACCACTGAGCATTCAGTTGTTTAACATTGCTCACAAATGGTGTTAGGATTCCAGGCAATGTTGTCCTCTTAGCCAACAGCAGGAGGCGGATGACAGAAGAAATTATTTTTTTTTTTCAAAATTTTTTTTTTTATTTTCAATTAAAATAACATTTACATAATATTTAAATATCATTTTAAACACCTATATACAATATTTACAATAGCCTGACTTTCAGCTGCTTTTCAGCTGTGAGAAACATTTCTGCAGTTTGTTCTAAGTAGTGAGGATATTTGTAGCATTTCCATATTCAGGCTTGTATTTGGGCCTAGTGTTTGTGGAGGCTGTGTGTCTGAGCACATATTCAGGGACATCTTGGTTTAGCCAAAGCCATCAGGCATTTCAGTGAGAGAGAATTGTTTGAGGTCATTGGCTGACTGAGGTCACCTGGAATACAGCTTAGACTAAGCACATTATTGGTTCTTTTGAGATTTCTTTCTTAAAAGCTGTCTCAGGTTTCAACTTTCTGTTACCTAAGAAGTTCAGTTGTGAGTGTTCTGCCATTTCACACTGAGCTAATCGAAGGAAGGACACTGTGCAAACTCGGAGCTATAATATATAACATTAAGTATCCTGTTTTTTGTTTATTTTGTTCTTTATTTCTTTGTTATTTATAGCACTTTGTGTACTGTGTATTGTTCTAGCTAGTTTCACTGTGTTTGAGGTATTAACTGGAAATAGTCCACTTTTATTAAGCCTCTGTTTTATTGTTTGTTTCTGATAACTTGTTGCAGTTAAACTCTTTTTTCTAGAGGTTCCTTTAGCTGTTTAAATCTTTCATTTAAAGGCTCACTGCTGCTTTTCAGCTGTGAGAAACATTGCTGCAGTTTGTTTCCCACTCTCCGTCCCTGTTGGTATAGTGTTTTTATAGTTGGTGGCTTTGCAGTTGCCCACCCCTAGTGTAAATTTGATCAGGGACCCTCCTCCCAGTCTAGTGTCATTACCTCATTCTACCCAGTACAGGGAGAACATTTGAGAAGGCCAATCAGCTTAGTTTTTGCTACTCCTTTCTCTCTTTAAAAAAAACTTTTTCTAAGCTTGTTTCCTGCCTTTCCTGTGGGTAGTCTAGCCTGGATATAGATTTGCTGTGTCCAGGACTATTTGTAGGCTTCTAGGGCCCAAGTCTTTCTGTGTTGGAGAAAAGCCTTCTAGCTTAATTTTGTTTCTTAGAACTAGCCAGTTTTTTGTTTCAGCACTTGTTCAGAACTTATTGTAAGCACTAAATAAGCTACAAATTACTACAGCACTCAACTTTCCTCACTGTTGAGAGGAAAACAGTTTCTAGTACTTAACAAATAAGCACCTATCCAGGCATGTCTAAGGGTCAGCCCCCGGTGTTTTCTCCTGTCTACCTGATGAATCTGGGCATCTTGGGGCAATGCAGTAACTGCCTCATGTATACAGACAACCCTCTCCTCCTACCACCCAACACTACAACCTGTGAGAGATGCACTTATATAGCCAAACTGGAAGCAAAGCTCTCTTCACCCAAGACTGGACTAGACACTCAGGAGGAGAAAGTAAACACTTGCACCACACCACACTCAGCACATAGTCCCTCAAAACCTACACCACCAAAACACACACATAGAAACACAAAACACACACCTACATTCGTGGAGGCCCTCAGTAAAAACCTGCCCAAGCAACAGGGACCTCCAAAGCAGAAACACAAGCAACCTCCACCCCACAACACAACCCAAATGACACATAGCCCACAGAAATACCTCACAAAGAGGATTAGCAGCCTCAAAGAGATGCCCTATGCAGACCGTCTAAAAAAACTGCAGCTTTACTCCGTTGTATATCGCCTACTCAGAGGCGATCTCTGCCTAACACACAAAGCTATGTCAAACCCAGAGCTTTTAGACATGCTCCACTTAAAGAAATCCCAATCCCTATGAGCTACACGCTCTAGGGACCTAAACCTCATCACCACAATAAACAGAACATGCTGGAGGGATAGATTCCTGTCCCAGAGACTTCCCATACTCTGGAACAAACTACCTATCTATATCAAACAAAGCTCCTCATTAGCACTGTTCAAGAAAAATCTTGATGATTGGATGGGAGATAGGAAATTCACCCCGGGGATCACTTCTCTGGCTCTGCTCGACAGTGGCACAGGAAAATCATTTTCTTGGGTGGCGAAAGCCAGGGTACCTTTGGCTGGGCTTATATAGGCCCTAGGGCCAATAGCGTAGTAACTACCTATGAACCTATGAATTATATACACTGTATGTTATTAAATATAGAATGAACAGATCAGTTATCAGAGATACAATATTGATTATTGCAGAGTGTCCAACAAAGATATAACTTTCTTCCAAGGATTACTTACCAATGGCCTGAGATAGATTTGTAGTTCTTTGATTTTTATTTCCATCAATGCAGTTGTCTACAGTAAAGTGTAGAAGTCTTCCAAGGTCGGGGATGTATTTGAATTCCACCTTCTGGTCACGCATTTCCTAGATATAGCAAGTATTGACCATAACAAATTCATATTTGTCTTATTCAGGTAGGGATCTTCATTTACATTTAGTGTTATCAACACTTTAGTTAAGGTAAATAATTAATTAAATAAAGCTTGTAAATAATGATTGATTCCATTCCAATATGATTTAATTTTATTACATTTATAAAAAAATATGAATCCAGTCTTCTTTATTTGACTTTTCATACCTCCTGCAAAAAACATTTTTAGTAGTACTGATCTTTTTAATTCTGTCTGGTGTTAAAAATGTTCCATGTAAGTATTTCTGGTTAAATATTTTCCAGTACTGTGTGTTAGAGGTGTAATTAACTGATAGTAAGATGTTACTTTTAATTTTTTCTGTTAACTGCAATGACTGACCTTTTGTTAAGAACTGCCAGTATGTTGGTTTGGGAATTGTTTTATATGTTATAAACACTTTATATAGATTTGAAATGGAATTTTTCTTTTCACAACTATTATATATAAATTCATACAGAATTTGGAATATCTTTAAATGAGGAATTATTAATTAATCTGCATAAATCTTGAGTGTACATTAGAATGCTTTGTAAGGTTAACCAGTCCTGTGTTAGAATATTGTAAGCAGTTTTTATCATATGTATATCTAAAACATTTAATTTATTTACACATTGAAACCAGCATAAGAATCCATTTTGTTCCCAGGAGGTTATTGTTTCCCTATATATTTTGTAAGGAAAGTTCTTAGTGATGGCAAATGGGGTTAAAAGGTCAAACCAAAGTTTTAGATCTATGTTTGCATTGATAAGTTTCCTAAAGGAATTGATGTAATGATTAATCAGTGTTGTTTTAGAAGTTCTTTATATATTATATTGTATACTTATGCATAGTATGTACCAGGGTTTGTTTGATTTGTCTACTATTAAAAAAAAATAACAGATTAAATTTATTTGTTAATATAGCCTTTGTTTATTCTTTCCAGTTGGCAAAATAATTTGGGTTTATCCAGTCTATTGTAGTTTTAAGCACAGATGCTTTTATATATGTTTCTATTTCTGGGAAGTTCAATCCTCCTTGTTTCCAGGGTCTAATGTGATGAGTTAGAGCTACTCTATTCTTTTTGGGATGCCATAAAAATTTTATTAACATGAGCTTACTTCTTTAAGAATGCATCTTTCAGGAATTAACTGTATTGCTAATGCTACATATAGTATTTTTGGCAATAAGACCATTTTTATTAATTTCAATCTTTCTTCAAAAGTTAATATAATTGTGTTCCACTTTTCTATATTTTTTATTGTTTCAGTAATGTTTTTATAATTTATTAATATTGTTTTGTTTACATTTTTGCATAACACTATTCCTAAATAATTTAGCTAAGTTCTTCTTTTCCTATGATGGATTTATCTGTAACTTGTAGGTCTTTTTTCTTATTTAAAAATGGAAATTTTGATTTTGATCTATTAAAGTGTAGACCTGAAGTCTTATCCTATTTCTCCATTACTTCATCTAGCTCTCCTAATGACTCTCTGGAGTTTGATAGGGTTAATAAAATATCATCAGCAAAAAGCATTATTTTAGATATGTACTGGTCATAGACTTCTATTCATTTTATTTTTGGATTATTGTGTATTATTTCTGCAAGGATTTCTATAGCCAAAGCAAATAAAATAGGAGAAAGGGGGCATCCTTGTTTAGTACCTTTCATTATATGGATAGATTCTGAGGTAAAAGGACCTAATTTAATGTAGGCTAATTTATTAATATATATGTTTTTTAGTAATAAGATGAAGGGAGGAGGAAATTCAAATAATGCTAAATTTTAAATAGATATTCCCAGTTGAGGGAATCAAAGGCTTTTTCTACATCTAATTTGATTACAAATGTTTCTCTATCTTCTTTATTCACATAATATATGAGTAAGTATCCTTTTAATATTATCATGCGTGTGCCTGTTGTATAAAAATCCAGTTTGATCATTATTAATTGTCTTTGAAAGTGGGATTTTCATTCTGTTAGCTAGGATTGACATGAATATTTTGTAATCATTATTCAGTAATGGTATAGGTCTGTATGAAGTGCAAAGGTCTGATGGTTTATTATTTTTTAGAATTGGTGTTATGAGAGAATATTTCCATGAGGGTGGTATTTTTGCTTCTGACTGGACTTCTAGCAAAGTTTTATGAAAAAGGGAGATTACTGTTGAAGGAAAGAGTTTGTAAATGTATGTAATTATACCATCTATCCCTGGAGCTTTGTTAGATTTACTTTCTTTTATCTTGTCAACAATTTCTTTGCAGGATATAGGTTGTTGTAGGTCTAGTTTTAAGTTTTTTTTTTTTTTTTTTATATTGATAAGGTTTGTATCTACGTTTATTTGTTTGGTATCTAAATCTTCTTTTTTGAAGTGTTCCATATAATGGAACCAAAAATATTTCAAAGATGTCTCCTATATCTGATACTTTTTTCCCTTTCTTTTCATGATATATATACTACTAATGTTATTTGCTTTAGATTGTATTTTAATTCTTGTAGATAAGTTATGTAGATATCTGGGGGAGGTGGATAATGAGTTTATTTTTAATTTTTCCAAGGCTAGACAAGCTTTGTGTGTTAGAATTTCATTATATTTTTTTATTTAGTTCCTTTATTTCTTTTTTGAATTCTGGACAATTCTGATCTTTTTTTTTAGATTTTGCTGTCAAAAGTCTGGTTTGCAAGTCAAATGATTCAGATTCCCACTCTAAATTTGTTTTTGTACCAACTAAGAGTCTTAACAAATAAATATGCTTTTAATGAGTCCCAAACCATGACTCTACTGATTTTTGTAGTATTATTAATTTCAAGAAATAATTGTAGTTCTGGCAACATCCAGGGTCTGAATTCTTTAATTTTCGTGATGTATGATGGAATTCTAGTTGCGAGGATTAAAGGTTTAAACTCTATTTGGAGCTTCATTATCAGAGCGTCATGATCTGAGAAGGGGCATGGAACTATTGAGAAGTTGAGGATTTTTGTTTGTAAATCTTGAACTACAAGTGATTTGTCTATTCGGGTTTGTGTTCCAAATCTATGGTCTTTATGGGAAAATAATAAGTATTTATCATCTTTCACTTTAAAAGTGTCTATTAAATGAAATGAATCAATCCATTATTTTAAGGACTTTGAAATAGTTGCTACACGAAAAGACTTATTGGTGGTTTCAGAAGCTTTTAAGGTACAATTAAAGTCTCTTCCCAGTATAAGATTTCCTTTATAATTGTTGGAAATAAAATCTAGGTGTTTTTAATCATTTCTGCTCCAGTTCCTGGGAACCAGTATAGATTAGCTAACGTCCATATTCTGTTATTAAATTTAATTTTAACAAATGCTAGTAGACCTTCTTTGTCTTCATATTTATAAATTACTTTTGGAGTGATTATGTTTTTCTTCCAGAGAATTGATACTCCTTTTGTCTTTGTTCTATAGGAGGATTGAGCTAAGACTGTATAGTCCTTAGAGTTCCAAATAAAGCTATCATTAGTCTTAGAATGCATTTCCTGAAGAAATACTACTTGTGCCTTATTTAGATTTAAATATTTTAGTAAGTTTGATCTTTTATTTGCATTATTTAAGCCATTAGTATTTAATGATAAGAATGTTAAATCCATTTCAAGTTACTGTTGGAAGAAACTTTTTGCTTCTTTTTTTATTTTGATTATAGTAGTTATACCATATTCTCTGATAACATTGGATGTTATTTTTATGTGTGTAAACTTGGGAGTGTAATTTAATGTTCTTTCTTCTTTAAATATAAGTAGGGTGAAATTCTGGTCAGGCTTTAAAAATGTACTTCTATAAAACATTAATTTGAAAGTATCAAATGCAAGTAAATATGAATTTCCCATTAAACATGGAATGAAAGTCATTCCTAATCCAATAGCTAAAGATAGATCTGTTGGATTATCACTCATACATTTAACCAACAATATCAACTGAGCTCCATATCTTAAATTATTATATGGAGAATTTTCCTAAAAGATATATGATATTATTCTATTATTGTTCTATAGTATTTTATATATAAGAATGGAATGTTAATAGTGTAAACAATTATTATGTAACTTAAAATTATGAAAATATCCAATATTTAGTTACCCTTAAAAGATCCCAAACATGTCAGATATGTCATTTTCGATAAATTAAATGCAACAGAGGAGCATACACTAAATAAGCCAACAACAAATAGAATATTATTAAAATAATTTGACTAAAAGGGCTCTACAGGAGACAATGAGTGATTACCAATGACATATGAATTTACTGTAGGTGTACTGTCTTACTTTACTTTCCCACTCTTCAGCTCACCAGCTTCAACTTACACTAATGAAAAGACATGGCTTATCAGTGGTATCCTGACTCTGAATAGAGGTGCCCTACATTCTAGTGTGCAGTGCTTTTACATATTTATAGATCTGCAAAGCAGTGTCTAAGAATGAACTATGATCACCCTGACAGTTCCCATCCTGCATAGTGCACCTCCTGCTTCCAGAATGGGTAATCACATCAGGTCTAGAATGAATGTGAAGGTACCTACATGGTAATCAAGACTTACCTTAGGTAAGTATTAATCAAATAGTATTTAGAGCATCTTAGAGAGTTCTCAAGGCAGTTAGAATACTCTTGAGCCTCTCCTCCCTTGACCAAAAACAGAGATTTCCCTTCCCTTTCTTTCCCTTGTTTTAAATCAGTACTAATAAAAAAAATTCAGCAAACACAGGTAAACAGAAATAACATTCAGTAGTCCGTCTTGTACATGACTCGCAATCCATTAAACAAGTCAGTGACTAACATCACTTTAGTAAACATTATAAAGACAAATTAGAAATAATTTCCTAGCTCTTTAAATTTTCTGATAAAGCAAAAAGTTAACAATAAGCTATTTTAACTAAAATTATAAAGCATTTCAAATTTTCCTTACATGTACATATTTCTACTTATATTGTAGTGCCAATAGCTGTCTTTGAAATCTGTACAATACTTCATTTCTTCAAATCATACCTTTTTCACTTCAGGTTTTTTTTGTCAAAATGGCATCAATATTTCAAGGGGACAATTAATATTTAGACTGATGTTTCAAATAAATAACTTGTCAGTTGCCAATTGAATTAAATTAGAATGCATGGTTAGTGCAAATATAGCATGTTGCAAAAATATGTATTTTTTTGTGTGCTCTAGAGACTGTCATATGCAAGTGACATATATAATGTAGCATATATAGAGCAGGTAGCTTATGGATTCAGGTTGTTAAAGTAAATTATGCTTATTAATCAGGCAGTTTCATTTAAGCTCACAAGTAATTTAGGAGCATTTTAGTTGAGTTTCCAGGAATGTGTAGTCCAATGTGAGTAATTGAGTCCACTTTTCCTCATAAACATATGTCACAATTCATTAAACTAAGCAGAGTCTAACATCTGTCTAATAATCATTATAAAGACAAAGCATAGTAATTTCCTAGCTCTTCAAACTTTCTGATATAGCAAAATGTTGACAATAAGTTATTTTAACTGGAAGACTAAAACATTTCAATACTTCCTTGTGAATATACATTGTTACTTTTACTGTAGTGTCAAGAACTGTCTTTGAAATGTATGCATTACTTCACTTCTTTCAAGTCATACATTTTACAGTTCACATTATATTTTGTCAAAATGTCAATAAAATTTCAAGGGTACATTTAATATTTAAACTGACATTTTAAATGAACAGCTATCAGTTGCCAAGTGAGTTTGTACAGAGTGTGAGGTAACTGCAAAAATAACATGTTGCAAAAAGTAATATGTATCTTTTCATGTGCAGTAGAGACTTTCAGTTTCAAGCAACATATAAAATGTAACTTTTACAGTGCAGACAGCTTGTGGAATCAGCATGTTAAAATGAGTAATACTTTTTAATCAAGCAGCTTTATTTCAGCGCACATGTAGTTTGGGATTATTTCAGTTGTGTTTCCAGGAATATGTAATCCTATGAGGATAAATCATAAAATATATACAAACAGTCCTATTATGTATTTATTTTACCTTGTTTAGGTTGTTTTTCATTTTAAAAACTAAACATTTGTTTGTGTCTTTCGACTTTTCACGGTTAGGGGTCGCCACAGCGGAACTCCGGTTCGCTAATGATTGGCAGTTGATTTTTACGTACCGGCTTACCAGGCCTGATGCACAACCTTCAACGAAGGTACGCACATTCACGCATGTCTCCACACAGAAGACGCTCTAGCCAAGAATCATACCGGACAGCGTCTTACTGTGAGGCGACAATGCTACTGCAGCACCTCCACCATGGGTCAAAAAAAAAAAAAACTAAACAACATTACTTTTTTATATTATTTGTTATCTGTGAAGCCAAATGCACTTTGCAGATTCACAGTGTCCTTAGAAACTGCAGCAATTGTTAACCGTTGCTATGGCAATACAAACAGAATGTGAAGAAAGCTTCACTTCTCTTAACCAATAGTACATTTTTCCCTCCTTTTTTATGTATTTGTTAATACTAAAAGGAAATAATTCAAAGGACTTATGTGCATGAATGGAATGTTTCAGAGTTAATCACGAACATGTGCCCAATCCGAATAAGCATAACAGTTGTGTCTTTCGGCTTTTCCTGGTTAGTGGTCGCCACAGCAGAACTCCGGTCCGCTAATAATTGGCAGTAGATTTTTACTTGCTAAGTTGCCGGCCCTGCCACACAACCTTCAATGAAGGTATGCCCATCCACGCATGTCTTCACACAGAAGACGCTCAAGCTGAGAATCGAACAGGACAACATTTGACTATCATTAATCTAATAAATATTGTAATAACAATGAATTAAGTTCACTATTCCAATTAGTCTACCTTAAAACTAGATTATTTTAGACTATTATTTATCTATGTATAGATAGTGAGTTATTAAATATATACAGACTATATTAGTATAGTAAATAGGAGAGAATTTAGAAAGGGAAACAAGATACAGTTAAAATAAATAATGAGAAAAGAGAGAAGAGAGAGAAAAGATAAAATGAAGAGAAAATAAACATATACTATGTATGTTGATTTACAGTATAAATATTTTATGTGCTATATAACCCTCCTTCTATAAAAGAAAAGTACCCTGATTTACATACCTGAGGTAATGTGAAAACTCTCACGTGTCGTCTATTTTCAAAAAAATATAGCTAAAGATTCCAGTAGTTAGTTACCTTTGTTTTAAAATTACAAGCAGTAAAATTGGACCTTTAAAGTAATGTTAAAACAATTCATATCATAGCAGATGCTTTGAGAGATTTGGCTGTAACAGTATCAGTCTTTTGCTTCTTCTTTTTGACATCTGTCCAGACATTTGTTTCTTTTGTTCTCTTGAGAGAAGGTGACATCCAATCCATATCTTCTGGTAAAGTAATCACATTATTAGTTTTAATAAATGAAGAGGCTTCTTCTAAGTCAATAAAAGTCCTCATCTCGTTGGCATACAGTATTCTTATCTTAGCTGGATATGCAAGTTGTGCCTTGATGTTATTTTGTTTCAGAAACGTTATCATTGGCCGCATGTTTTTCCTTTGTTCCATTATTCTAGATGGATAGTCATTATCAAATCTTATCAGACTCTGTTTATATTTTAGAGGTGCCTTCCTCCAAGCAGATCTTAAAATCAGTTCCTTGTCCAAGTATGAAAGAAATTTTATAGTTATTGACATAGGAGAAGAGTTTGAGTTAGTGGCAGGTTTTCCAAAAGCTCTGTGTGCCCTTTCAATGCCAAAGGAAAGTCCTTCTTTTAACTTTAAAAAGTCAGGTATCCACCTTGATAAAAACGATATAATACCCTTACCTTCTGTGTTTTTAGGTGATCTGAAAATCCTGATATTATTTCTCCTCTCCCTATTTTCCAAGTCATCTACTTTATTAACCAACCAAGTGTTTTGTTTAAGAAGCAGTTCTTTCTGTGTTTCCGCTTCCTTAAGTCTGCTTTCTAAGTCATTTAGAAAAACCTCTATTCCTATTATCCTTGTCTGGTGTTGTTGTAGCATTTCCTTGAGGGTGTCAGCCTGTTTTAGACTGTTTGTTTTAAGATTTTCCAGGTTCTCTTTAAAATCATCTATCTTCAAAGACACCTTCTGCAGGGTAGATGCCATCTGTTGCAGTTCCTTCTTTAAGGCAACATCCTATTGAGGATTCTTTGAGCTGCTCATTTTAACAAGTGATTATATCTCAAAGCTTTTTGACAGGAAATTATTTGCAAAACTTCACCAAAGTTTCTAATTATGTAAATTAGTCATTTATCTGTAAGATATTATACTTTGAAGAAAAAAAGAATATTTTTTCCTGCCTTATTTAACTAATTATATTGACCTCTAAAATACTGCTGCTTTCAGTTAGCCATTCAGGCTCCGCCCCGACAGAAGACATTATGACCTTGCAGGATGCCCTGAGGTGTGTTGCTTCAAAGTTGAATAAAGGTAAACGAAAAGAGCATGGGAAGGAGTTAATAAGAGGGAATATTTTGTTTTCTAATTAAATCATGGTGTTATTAGATATTCAGTTAAGATTTATGAATTGTAGCAGTCAGGGCTGAGTGGAGGGTCTGAATGAAGCAAAAAAGGTATTTTTGAAAGTTGACTGTTTTCAAGATGCCATTTTCAAAGAATGTGTATCCATTTAATATCATCATGTTATGCGTCTTCAGTTGTTAAGCAGGGGTGTAGAGTCTACCCTTAGGCTTGTAAACCCAAATGTTCTCCTTCTTCCTCAGGTCAATTTAACTCCACTAAACCTTGGGAAAATATATAATTAAAGCAAAAATGTTTTGAAGTTAAAACATTGCATAGGTCATTTTGCATCACTGTATTTGCATTTTAGTCTCAAAACTCTGCTGTATAGACCAGCTTCTTTGTTTGTTTATTACATGTTAAATATGATGCATTTTGAGAAACAATAGAAAATAAAGAAAATTATGTCAAAAATGTCTTTAATTATGAATATGATAAAAAGTAAATATTTAGGAAAATATGACTAAAGGATATGAAGGGATTACAGATCACTTCTTATTTTGCTGCATAACATGTTACAGCACAGGATAAATGGAAATGGATTCAGGAAAGAAAGAAAATATTTCACAAAGAGATGAATGGAAGGATTGCTGTGATGTTTATCCTAGGCTAAAATACCCAAGGAAGATGAAATGAAATAGCACATGCATAAAATATTATATTTATTTGAAGAGATACAGCTTTAGACTCTTTAGATCACTGGTATTGTGCTGTCATAGACTGCCATGTTTTTAGAAACAGGGGAAGGATCTCATTATGAAAAATGTTGCCATCACTATAAATATGGATAATGTACAGTGTATGCGGATGCTATCAGAATCTACTAGAACAAGAAGTCAAAAGGGTTGACATTATTGATACTAGCACTTCATGCTTTATATGGTTAAAAACACACTAACAAACAGTCCTTCCTAGACTGGACACTTACAAACCAACTCACTTTATCACACCTCTCTGGGTGCCTCCAAGATACTATTAGAACATAGCCCTCTAAAAATATCTTATGCAAGTATATCCATAGCAAAAATAATTTTGCCCTGAAACCTTCAAAAACACTGTGACTGGATCTTTTTTACACCTACAGTTAGATAACACAATAAAATACTTCAATGCTACATTTTTCAATATCCTAAACAACCTGCCATCCTCAGAAAAACTAGGGTAAAATCAAAAGCTGTCCCATGGTTAACAAAAGATAATAAACTACTTATGAAGCATAGAGATAGAGCCTGGTCACACTAGCAACCAAAAACCAAACCTCATTCCAAAATTACCATCAGCTTAGAACTAAGTAAAACACAAATCACAAATGACAAAAATAAAAAAAAATATTACATCAAAATACATAAAAAACATCTAAACAACTCACAAAAAAATTGCAGTGCCATTAAACAATTCTTAAACCCTGGGCAATGCTACACCCCAACTCCTATGCCAGTAGCACAGCAGACTCCATAGCCACACAATTCAACCTTCATTTCACAAGATCAATCCTTTCACTAGTAGAAACTGACCTTATTACTTCCTTAACTATTCCCACCATCACTGCTTCTCATCCCACGTCTTTCACTAGCACATATATTCAAACAAGCCATATAAGTATACTCCTCAATAAACTGAGACTAGCATCACTTGCAGCAGACCTTCTCCCCAGTGAATTCCTTAAACTAGCAGCAGATGCCATCTCATACCCATCTCCATACTTATAAATCATTCCATCACCAAACAATGTGTCCCCATATTTTGGAAAACCTCATATATCATCCCTTTGCACAGAGGAGCCTCCTCCACAGACCTTTCTAACTATAAACCAATAGCTATCCCCCACCCCAGCCAAAGTACTCAATAAGTATATACATGCTCAACTACTACCCTATCTTGGTAACAATAGCCTCCCATCCAAGTCCCAGTGTAGTTTTAGGACAAAGCATAGTAGCTCTTATAAGTTTCACCAGTACTGTTAAATTCTGTAGAAACAATGGCCAGCTAGTGTCATCCATATTCCTAGACATGTCAAAGGCCTTTGATACAGTCTCACATCAAAAACTTCTTAATGAACTAGCCTCAATAAACCTTTTCTAACTGACCATTACATGGTTTTACAGCTATTTGTCAGATTTCCAACAAGCTGTGAAATGACAAAATGAGACCTCATCGCTTCTACCAGTCTCAGGTGTCCCACAAGGATCAATACCGAGCCCACTTCTCTTTACAATTTTCACTAATAAACTGAACTCCACCACCAACTCAGCCACCATAGCACAGTATGCAGATGACTCCTCCTTTTTTTGCACAGTCTCCTCCCTCCCCGGACTCCTACATAAAACCCCAAATCATTTTCAGATATAGAACAATATCTCACCGAAAAAACAATTAATACTTAACCCCAATAAAATCAAATTAATGCTATTCTATAACACCAGATCAACTGAGCTTCCTGATCCTTTCATAATCTACTCCTCTAATAACACCAAAATTGAGCCTCTAAACCACACCAAACTGTTAAGTGTTACGAGTGACAATGCCCTCAAGTATGTTAAACATATCGCCCTAGCCATAAGGAAAGTTCATATCAAACTTGGCTCCATGTACAGAGCAGATCAATTCCTTATCCAATACTCCAGACAGTCTATTGCTGGGACACAATCAGGATTATACTTAACACTGAAAGTGTGATGAGACCTTGGGACACAGGTGGACAGTAGTCTCTCCTTTGATAATCACATCGCCACAGTAGTCAGGAAATCCTTCTGTGGCACACCTCATCACAAAAGGTTTCTCTTCCAGAAAAAAAGAGGTCATTGTTCCCCTCTACTCATCACTCATTAGACCCACTATAGAGTACAATCCCCCTTTTGGTATGTACCTCACAAGACATCTACAACAACTGGAAAGGTTGCAGAAATACCTCACAAAGAGGATTACCAGCCTCAAACAGATGCCCTATGCAGACCATCTAAAAAAACTCCAGCTTTACTCCGTCGCATATCTCCTACTCAGAGGTGATCTCTGCCTAATATACAAAGCTATGTCAAACCCAGAGCTGTTGGACATGCTCCACTTAAAGAAATTCCAATCCCTCTGAGCTACACACTCTAGGGACCTAAATCTTGTCACCACAATAAACAGAACATGCCGGAGGGATAGATTCCTATCCCACAGACTTCCCATACTCTGGAATAAACTACCTATCTATATCAAACAAAGCTCCTCATTAGCACTCTTCAAGAAAAGTCTTGATGATTGGATGGGAAATAGGAAATTCACCCCGGGGATCACCTCTATGGCTCTACTCGACAGTGGCACAGGAAAATAATTTTCTTGTGAGGCAAAAGCCAGGGTATCTTTTTGGCTGGGCTTGTATAGGCCCCAGAGCCAATAGCCTAGTACTTACCTATGAACCTATGAACCTATGACACATTTGATAGCAACTCTATTATATGCCTCTCCCATTTTTAGAAACCTTAGAATAGCTGATCTAAACAAACTGGAGGCTTGCTACAACAAGATAGCTAGGTTTGCCACAAACCATTCAAATAGATCCCACCACTGCCTGTCACTACAGAAATTAAACTGGGTTAAATTGTCAAATATCTTAGCCCTCAACCAGCTAGCCATCACCCACTCCATTATTCATCAACCTGACAAGAGCTCTGCCCTCAGAAATCTGGTTCAACCTCATCTCAACAATCGGACATTGCAGTCATCCGGCAAACTACTACTAAAAGTGGCCAAATCTAACAATAGTTTCGGGAGACTCCCAGTTTTCCAGACAGATGTCAAAGATCTGGAACTCCCCCAAGATATATTCAACAACACCAACATTCCCAAGTTCAAACTTCTCCTCAAAGGACACTTAACCAAAAACTGGCTCTGCTCCTGCTCTACCACAGGATGAGATCCTACCAACTCCATATATCTCCACTCCACATCTATCAACTAATCATTTTTTTTTTTTTTGCTATCCAAGTCCATTACCCCCTCCCTATATCTTTCCTATAGATAACTTTCTATTAACTTTCTTATGGTAAACCACTAGTATCCACTAAATGACTAATTTCTGTAACTTCTTTTTAACAAATTTCTTTTCTACCTCTCTTCTTGGAACACTTATAAACACGTTTGTATTTTTCTATATTTAATCAGATGTTTAACTTTGTTTAACTATGTTATTTGTATAAACAATCATCACACTTCTCTGGCCAACATTATTATGTTTAATGTGTACTTGTGCTGTATATTTCACTTTTTGGTATCAGTCTCAATACTGTATAATTCTTATTATACACACTATGCATGACAACTATTATGTAACTGTTATAATATTCATGTGATTCTTGGAGCTTTTCTCCCTGGGCCTCTGCTGAAAACAGGCTTCATGGCCCAGTCAGGCACTGCCAGTAAACAAATGTAAAATAAAAGTTGTAAAAATGGGAATTCCAACCACAATAGCCACCAAAAACAGAAATAAAAAGGCTGGAAGGAAGCACACTAGGTCACAAATTCCTCCAAGGTTTAATGTCACAAAATAAAAGCAAGCAACACTCCAAAAATGTTGATAACACTCCAAATGCGTTTTTGTTCACAGGAACATCATCAGAATAATCAAAAATGTATTTGGAGTTTTATCAGCATTTTTGGAATGTTGCTTGCTTTTATTTTGTGACATTAAACCTTGAAGGAATTTGAGACCAAGTGTGCTTCCTTCCAGCCTTTTTGCAAATGCAAAATAATATACAATAAAGTACATAAAATAACAAAAGGTATGGAAAAAAATGGAATTTTTCATACATTTCTGGGCAAAATGAAGTACTATTTATTGAGTGAAGGTTGGTAAGGACTGAATGGTATTTTGCTTTGTATGCTGCTCATAAATTGTTATGCACATGTTTTGTTAATATTGTTTTCTGTTCTAAATAGGTTTTAATGAATGCCTATGCTTTTCTGATTGGAGGATCCTGGGAAAAGGTTAAACACAAGAGATTAGGGATGAAAAAGTGATAAGGACGAATAGGTGGTGATAATGTTGGATTTGCAAACAAACCAGGTAGGTATACAGATAATGAAGCTGTAAGTTGGTAGGTTTGCTTATTCACAGTTAATACATGATGGGACAGCCTGGTTTAGTTGATACTTTCTGGAGTAGAAGAGATGGCGTCAGAATCATCTGATGGAACAGGTTTACCAGAGTAGGAGGAATGCCAAGCTTATCTGAGGTTTCTATGCAGTAGAGAGCAGCTACATCAGGAGTTGCAAAGCTGATGATAGCTGCATCACCCAGAAAGGGATTGCAATAGGGTGGTGCTCTGCAACTAAGAATGTATTTAATAAGATTTAGATCCATTTTTGAAATGGTTTCTGACAGGCATACTGTGTGGCTATGTGTTGCAGTACAATTAGGAGGGCCACTAGTAAAAATAAAGACTATTATCCATGTTTAGTAGAAAACTCTTTTATGGTGCCTATTTGAAGAATGAAGTAGCATTATTTGTAATGCAAAACACAATGTGGAGCTTTCTGAGAGGGCACAGTGGGTGAACTGCAAGATTCAGTTATTCAGAATAATTGCTAGTTGGAAAAAGGAGCTACAGTTTAGAATAACTGCTGCCGTGAAAGCCTTATTGCAGAATGCTTTAAGGGAACATTGTGAAAGGAATGTTAGGGTTGTGAATGTTGTTTTAGACTGGTGGAAGGACTGCATGGCTGGATTTAAAATGAATATTTGGAAATTGCTTAATTTACTGAACATTAGCATGAAAGAAGGTTAGAAAGGTATTGTACACCATAGTAAGACACTTAGGGGTGTTATTTTTGTGGAAGACAAACCATGGGATTCATGAAGCTTGCACCAGGTGCAGGAGTAGCATTGGTGTTCCAACACCAAATATGGCTGGCGAGCGATACAGGTATGAGCTGTTTTCACATGCACTACCTGCATATGCTACACCCGCACAGCTCCCGGCCCCTGTATGCTAATAACCCCAGTTGCAGCAGTGTAGCATGCAAATGAAGGTATTTAGTGATCCAGGAAGTGGTGCAGGCATAGTGTAAGCATGCAGAAATGTAAACTGTAAAAAATGCTTTACATTTTTGCAAACATAAAATCGGAGCCATGATAGCTGGCCAAACACATGTATTATATCGTTACTATATGCCAATGGCTAAATATATAGCCATTGGCATAAAAAAACATGTACAAAATATAAAAAGAACATTAAATTTCATTTTTCGCACTATCGCGAAATTTAAGCGCAGGGCAGTGGCACGCAAACTGAATCTCAAGAAAAATAGAAAAATATAGAATAAAACTGCAATGTAACCCATATCATGATTTTCCCATAATAGTCAATGGCAGGCATGTTACACCAGACCATGATGCAAGGGTTGCTAAGGGGCTGTGACAGTGTTTTGCGTGGTAGCTAGGAATTAGTAGGCAATGCCATGCAAATGAGAGGAGTAATAGTGAATCACAGATTCCTCGCTGGTGTAAGGATGCACCTCACAGCATAGTGCCATAACACCGAGGTATGCCCTTGAGATAATGATGACATAAAGAGAGGGGTGTGTCACCTTTGCTGTAAGCACATTGGAGTATTGCTAATCCAGTTTGCCCATAGCTAAGCAAAGCTGCAGGATAGGGGTGTGTCGAACTGGCTATAGCTTTGCTTAGCTGAGATTACACAAGGTAACCAAGTATGCATGTGAACAGAGATGAAAACGTGCTTAAACCCGGTAAATGGGTTTGCGCAGCACGCCCCGGAGCTGAAACAGGAAGGATATAGGAAAGAAATAAGGAAATGCTGCAGCAGGGAAATTGGAGTACAAATGACAAATTAACACCTAGGAACCTACAGTGGGCCATTGACAACAACTAACAAGACTGCAAGCAGCTACCTTCAGAACAGGAAAGGGAAGGGGCTGTATTGCAAAGAAAACAGTAAAGTGTCACAGCAGAACAAAGCGGATTTGCAGCATATCAGCTACAAGACACATTTTGCAACACATGACTGGGTAGGGAAAATACAAAACAAGAAAGACGGTAGGTACATGCATGCCTGATAATGGGAGGGGATCCAGGTTTAAAAGTGAATTAAAGGGCAACAGATTAATCAAGGCAGGCAAGCATAGCTCCACACTAAAGGCCCCACACTTTCAGTACTCACTGTAAAGCCCATAATTAAGATACCCTGCAGCTGGAATTGCTGATACACACCCAATGACATCAGCAGCATCCATAGCAAAATAGTGTGAAAGCCCCTCACACACACTTGTGTATTCTCATACACTCTACACCATTGGTGTATACAGATGGGGAACTTTTAGTATTGACATGTTAGGGGCTGCCATAGCTTTGATCTACCAGCATGTGTTGGAGACTGAAGGTGGTGTGGAGGACGATGCACACAACCACCTCAGGCACCAGAGGAGGAGAACAGTGTTCAGACCCAGGGTAACCTACCAGGGGGCTACATGATCTGGAGATAGTAGAGTGTTACAAGTTGGACAGGGACACCCTACAGTGACTAGTGGAGCTGTGCTGGCCATGCCTTAGTGCCAGAACAAACAGAAGGGAACCCATCCCAGTGGATACTAAGGTATGTGTAAGCCTGAGAATACTAGCTACAGGTACCTTTCAAATGCCAACTGGGGATATCATGAGGATCTCACAGGCATCAGCATCCAGGGTACTTCACCAGTTCCTGGATGCCAAGTTACCACAAGCCAATTTGCACATATACTTCCCCTGAACACAGGAGGAGTTGGTCAGCAATATGCATCTCTTCCACCATGTGGCAGAATACCTGGAGGTACTGGGTGCAATAGACTGCATGCACATACACATCAAGTTACCACCCGGGGAGCAGGTAGGCACTACATAAATGGCAAGGGATACCCCCTCCATCAACTGCTAGGTCGTGTGCAATGCCCAGGGCATTATCATGGATGTGTGTGTGGCAGCCTTGGAAGCTATCACTACTCCCACATCTGGCATGCCTCACAGTTACCAGGGGGGACATCCCATATGGCCACCTGGTGGGAGATGCTGGCTATGCACTGGAACCATGGATGATGACTTCCATCAGAAATGCACACACACCTATGCAGGAATATCATAATGAGGCACATGCACAAACCAGAACCATCATAGAGCATGTGTTTGGGATGCTTAAATCACGGTTCCATTGCTTGGACATATCTGGTGGAGCCTTGCAGTACTCTCCAGGTACATGTGCCCACATCCTCATAGTATGTGCCATGCTACACAATATGATCCTGTGGAAACAGCTGCAGCAGGGACAGAATGGTGAAGGCCCTCACAGCCCACCGCCATTGCCAAAGGCCCCACAGGTACAGAGGTACTCAGACCACGAACTCCCTGAGCCAGCCCCAGTAGGCAGATGGAGGTGTGCCCAGTATGCCCATGCCTTGGTAAGGAGGGAACGTATAGCACACACACTGACAGTGTAGGCACCTAGGGACTGACACCTTTCTCCAACTGCACAAACAGCAAAAATGGATGGCACACACACAAGACTACCTGTAAATTGTCATGTATAGGCAGTCTACTGTGTGCATCCAACATAGGCAACCCTCAACTGTTGCACACACAACAGCTATTGCACAAGGTAAGTCAACACCTGAACAGTAAATTAAGCTACCAGCATGAGCTGATACTGTATGTATAGGTTCATAGGTTCATAGGTAGGTACTTGGCTAACTGCCTGAGGGCATTCATAAGCCTAGCCAAAATGTGTCAGCTTTTGCCACCCCATTAATTCATTAACTGTCCCTCTGTGGAGCAGAACCAGTGGTGGGATCCCCTGGTTGGATCTACTGTTCCCCATCCACTTTTCAAGGTTTCCATTGAAGAGTGTTAGTGAGGGGCTCTGTATAATGTAATTAGAGATGTTGTTCCAAAGTATGGGGCGATTCTGTGACAGGAATCCATCCCTCCAGCATCTTCCAGTTATTGTTGTGGCAAGGTTCAGCTCACTACAGCGTGTGGCTCACTGTGACATGGATTCCCATAGGTGGAGCATATCCATTAAGCCTGAGTTTGACATGGCTTTGTTGGCCAGCAGAGATCATCTCAGAGTAAACGAGATGCCACTGAGTAAAGCAGGAGTTTATTCAGTCTGGCTGCATAGGACATATGTTTGAGCCCAGTAATCCTATTGGCGAGGTACATTCGTGGACCTTCCAGCTGTTGGATGTTTTTTCTTAGGTACATCCCAAATGGGTTACTATACTCTATGATGGAACTGATGAGTGATGAGTAAAGGGGCACTATAACCTCAGTATGTCTAGATGGGAACCCTTTAGTAATCAGATGGCCTACATAGAAGGATGTCCTAACTACTTTGGAGACATGATTATCAAAGGAAAGATCACTATCTACCTTAGTCCCCAGATACCCTATTACCTAGTCTGTATTAGAGTGGCTGCCACTTATGTGTTAATATGTGGGTGCTTAATATTCCACAATGGAATGACCATGCAGTTAGTGGTTGTGTTGACAATGACATCTGTTCATGTGGACAGCCATGTGTGTTACACATAATGTATGTCTACTACATCTCTGTTGCAGATGTTGCTCACCAGCATACATATATGTTCTTACAGCACACCAACATGTCAGCTATGTGGCACATGGAGTAACTGCATGCACTTGTAATAATAATGACTAGTCAGTCAGGGGTTTGAACCCCTGTACTGGTAGGTGTGTGACAGACGATGTACAGGTTTTAGTCTCCAAGCACTTCTCTGATGTACTTTGCCTCTGTCTGTCCCTCCCACAAACTCTCTGGTGGATGTGGAGTTGTACACCTGCTCAGCAGAAGCTTGTGTTTTGTATGTGATGGTCATGATCAGGTGATGGCCTCTGCACCTATTGCAGTCCTCCTCTAGCTGATTGCATGTGGAATAGCTATGGTGACATTCCCATAGCCAATCACATGGAAACACAGTACAATATCTAGGAACATCATTATGTTATTTGCCCATCACAGTCACTGTAAGTAGAACCTAGATCTGGTGTTTGTTAAACAGCATCACAGATGATAGCTGGATATTCTTCAAACAACATAAACAGTGGAAAATAGCCTAAAGACAGGAGGGTGATATGCCAGACATAGGTTCATAGGTTCATAGGTTAGTACTAAGCTAACTGCCCATGCGGGCCATTTTAAGCCTAGCCAATTATCCCTTGTGAGACTCAAACTCTGCACCTTGTGTTTGTAAGGCAAACACCTTAACCATTAGGCCACCCTCCCAACCCCTACAGCATGTAAGTGTAGCTATGCTTCATTGAGACTACTGCCAATTTAACAGGTTGTGTGTGGTAATGGCTAGTCTGCATGCCTTAAAACTGACAAGACAGTGCTCTGTTTGTGAGGAAACCCCCGTATGTGGACTGGTCAGTGTGTGGAACCATTTGTTTTTTGTGTTACTCACTGAACACACATCTGTGAACTGCAGAAGCATAGTGTGAGGACTGCAGTCAGCACATGGTGATAGTGATGTGAGTTACTGCCATTGCATCCCTGATTGGACATATGTCACATGAAACAGTGGTATGACAGTCACTGTCTGTGGTTCTCACAGTGACATGCCAGTAATGGGCCACTGTTCATAGCTGCAGTCACAAGTCTTCTACTCTTTGTATAGATGTCATGCAGTATATATGCATGTATTGTGCTCCGTCTACGGGGCGGGGAGGGTTGTTTGGAAGTCGCAAGCCCATGAGTCCACAAATGGATACAGTGGGACTGAGGTCCCCACCCATGGGCAGTCACCACTGCACCTTCACAGCCCAGAAAGTGGCTGTGCTGGGGCTGTGTAGGAGGGGCAGGCTCACCCTCTAGTTGCGCCACTCAGCCCTCAAGCTGGCATAGGCAGTCTTGAATCTCCCTGTCAAACTCCCTATGCACCACGGCTCAGACCGTACCATGGGTGACAGGTTCCTGTCTGCTACCGCTCCCAGCGGGAGGCTGAGCCCCATCCCCTGTGGTGGTTCCACCCGAAGATGGTGCAGGGCCAATGGACGAGGAGGTCCCAGGCTGGGCCCCAGATGTGCTGGTGCCCAGTGCCATGGCCAGCTGAGGTGGGACAGGTGACCTTCCCATACAAGCTATGTTGTAGCATGTTTAAGGCAGATATGGATTAGTAAACTACTACTACTATGGAACTACTAAAGGGGCGGTGAATACCGCACAACATGGCTGGGCTAATATATGCCTTTGGACAGATAGCCCAGTACCAACCTATGAACCTAGTAATAGTCAACAGCATTCACGATTAGGTATAACAACATGCATAGGTATTCCCATTACCCAGGATACCAGATATAAATTGCTGCAGAGCAGGCAGAACACATGCATATATTGGTAAACAGTGGCCATTACAATGACATGCAGGTTTCATTGATGGCAACAGGCCAGCAATATGGAAGTATGTTAACATGGCACATGCATAGCAACAGATGTGAATTTTTATAAACCAATAGGACATATGTTCCAACAAAGATTAGGTGTGTAGACATACCAAATGAGTTGTGTAAATCGGTTATTTTTGCACATATGGTAGGGGTGAAAGAGAGAGAGAGAGAGAGAGAGAGTTCAATTAACAACTAATAAATCTTTGTAGTTTTCACAACATTCATAGTCACTGCAGTGGTCTGTCCCTTACATGTATTATTACACTACCCAATGGCGTTATATTGTACAATGGTATGTTTGTAGATTAGTATGTATGGGACCTGTGTCGTATGTACAGGCTTGACTAGATGCAGGTGTTAATGCAACATGTTTTGAGACTGCTCTCATACACATTGGGTGAGATGCTGGGATGACAGGTATGTTTGCATGCACATTCTCTGATGATGTACGTCTGGCTATCAGTTATATGTTATTAACAGCTGCCTACATTTCTTGGATCATCATACTAATTTGTTAGGGGGAACAGGGCAAAAGGCAGGTGATGTGTGCCATTTATCAGGACATACTGGGCCGACTGGAACAGTTGAGGGGTATGAATATGCATACCACTCTCTAGTTAAGCATTCTAGCAAAATCTGTACAGTTGTTAAGTGTAAATATGTATACAGCTTTCACTCTGAACATTCTAACAGAATATGTGTGCAGTTGTGTGGCATGACTATGCATACAACTAACTAGCGCTCCTGGGATCCAAAGCCCTGCTGTGTGTGACAAAAGCGTTACAGTGAAGATCACTGTACACTATGCTATAAGGCAATTGTTGTGAAGCTTTGCAATGCATTTTGTCTAATATGACTGACCTGTTTGCACTTCCGACATTGTTATACAGCACTTCATACACATTTTATCTGCATACCACAGTGTGGGTAAGACTGCTTACTACAACAGTACTATTTAATAACTGCAACAGTACAATAGCATATGACTGCAGAGTAGACAGAAGCAATTCAGGGGTTACACCTTTATTTGCAGCATATCACACTAGTCTGTATACTGGTACAACACTTTCTGAGGCTCTTACATTTATTTTGTTTAACAGTACATGCAGGCTATTTACTAACCTGCCTCGTGACACATCCTTTGCAGCCTAGCATCATAGGCTTGCTGGTTCTCAGCACACTCATCTGCAGCTGTCAGAGAAGTACAATGATATTTAGCCATACCTATCCATAGTATACACAAGCTAGGCAATTATTAGCTACATAGTGGAAGGAGTACTTACTCAGTTCTGGGGTATTCTGCATCTGCCTTGCTTCCTGGATCCACTGTTCCAGGACATCCCCCCTCCGCCACTTCAGGTCTGCATGGTGGTGTCTGACCTGCTCACCAGTCCAGGGGATACCTGTGGCACTAGTGAGGTCACTGGCAAGACTGTCCCAGACCTCCATTTTGTACTGCGAGGCCTTGTACTGGCTCTGCAGTAGTCTTCTGTCATGGTACTTTACCAGGAGCTATACCATGAATTTGGACACCTGGATGCACCAGCGCTGTGCTCTAAAGAGAGTGCCTTCTCCCAATCCAGCCATTCTGCCTGGAGTGGGATGCTACAACCAGTTATGAGCCGTAATCCCACCTCTTTGGCCATAATCTCACCTCTTTGGTTTAAGATGGGCCGGATTCCCACACTTTTCCATAATTGGCTGGTTTCATAAAGGCTAAGCTATGGGCAGACCTGCTTACTTCAGGTTGGCACTGCTTAAAGAGGTGTACCTGTGGGCATATTGTATTAGCTTCCCTACACATTGCTTAAAATTACTTAGTTGAGCTGTGCTGCAGTTAGCATTGCTTATTGGTTATATAACATTATTTTTGACTTTTGTCAATTATGTCTTACTCATTACAGGCTACATATGTGTCTGGTATCTGTCATTCATGTGTGCATACACTGTATGGGGTCCTGGGGACTTCAGAACCTTATTACAGTGACACCTCAACTTTGTGTTTACTGCAGTACTCCAATTCACATATTTATGGTCTGTGGCAGGTTATAGAACATTACACTGTACATAGATTCAGTTCACATATTTGATTTGTTTCCCTTTTGTGAAGATTAGTTTGCTGTATTGCATGTATTGCTTTCATGGTGTAGTGGTTTACTACTATGACTGTGATGTACAGGGTCCTGCGTTCTAGCCTTGCAGAGGCTGGTTATTTTGTTGCTGGCCAGAACACGAGCTGTTGAGTACAGAGTGATTAAGGCACTTTAAAGCAGTTGTGAGCGGGTGTGCATGGGTTTGCACGGAGCTAAGCAATGCTAACCTCCGGTTATAGTTTCTTACACTCAGTTAGCCTCTACATTTCTTCACCAGTGTGATACTCGCATACCGGCACCAAAATAGGCTTACACCCGCTTGCTCCCGCACTTGCCAGTTTACTGCATTTGGTGTTTGCATCTGACACTCACACACCTGGGTGGGAGTGAGGACTACGATATTACCTTGTGATGCCTATTACATCAGATTACACGCTTACAGTATCGGGAATGGCTGCCCATTAGGCGTAAGCATGCCGGTCAACTGTATGGCATCCGTGGCCTGTCCAGAGTTTGCTTCATACTATTGGTGTGTTCCTCTTACAGTCTGCACCTGTCTGGCTAATACCTGGGAGCTGACACCATTAAATACAGACAAGTAATTGGGTTTTGGAACCCACACCTTTCAGATGAGTCATGCTACTGTATACCTATTATTCTATCATCTTTCTAAGGTTGTAAGTGGAATATGTGCTTTCTGTCCCTATCAGACCTCTCAAATAATTGAGGACAAATATCAAATGAATCAGGGACAAGTCATGACAACATCAGGGACAATCAGGGACACATTTAAAATATTAGTGCTATTAACTTGAAACATTGACAGACTCAGAGCATATGAATTAATACACATTTTCTGAGGTAAAGAAAGTTTATTAATTACGTGTAATTCACCACCTTTCCTCCAAAAGTCACTAGCTTTAGAAGGGATTAAGAGGGACAGAGTTCGAATTTGAGTCGAAATCAGGGACGTCCCTGGAAATCAGGTAGAGTTGAGAAGTATGGTCCATATTTGTTCCCCCAACAGTTTATGTCCTGCCCAGTGGATTTTCTCTTAGAGGCTGAGAGGTATGGGTGTAAACTCTGCCCATTTCAGAATATTACTTACATCCCCAGGGTGGCCCTAATATGACTGTGCCAGCCAACACCTGCATGCCTAGGCCCATAATTGCATACCCATAGTTCCCCCACCTGCCCCTCCTCTACAGCACTCACCCTTAATGTGGGTGCAGGTGGGGTATAAACACACCACTACACATTGCCCACTCTCTGCATGTCAGGACACATGTCGTACGTTGAGTCGACCCATGGGTTATCAGGCTTGCACAACCTACTGGTCCGTGTACTTCTACAGCCTGGTTTGATGAATCATTACAGGAACTGACTCTGATGATCAGTAATTTTTGGGGTGTCCCACAAAGGACATTGATGTCTTTGTTTCAAGATTAGACCTGACAAATCTCTCCCACTGGTAGTATCCTGTCGGTGGTCTGGGAAGCAGTGGTGTGTTTACTTTTATTGTGTGTCTGTATGTCTCAAAGGTCTAGCGTGGGGGGGGGGGTTGATGCTACATGTTACACTTTTGTTGATTGGACCCCTCACCCAATATGCATGGCCTGTGAACATATGTAATCTGTAACTGCTGTATCATATCCTAGCTATATACATGTGTATATTTACAGACACACACACACACACACACACACACATATATATATATATATATATATATATATATATATATATATATATATATATATATATATATATATATATATATATATATATATATATATATGTAATGGCATATGGATCTATGGGTGTCTGCATATGTATATATCTATATGTGGGTATGTATATGTATTCTGTCTCTGTATATATACATTTGTACTACGGAGAGGGAGAGGTATATCTCTATGTCAATATGGGAAGATATACGCACACATACCTCTACATATATACATCTACGTCTGGTTATTCCGTTTCTTGCCATGTAGATTACACTTTGCTGCAGTGGGACTCGTAGTGGGTGTGGCTGCTCATTGGGCGACACCTCTGCCCAAGAAAAACTTCTGCTTACATCCCTGGGGCTGTCCATATAGACCCACATCAGCCAACACCAGCACACCTAGATCCATAACTAGCTACCCATAGTTCCCCTACCCGCACCTCCTCTACAGCACCCATCCTTACTCTGGGTCCTGGTCAGGTCTGAACACACCACTACACGCTGCCCACTCTCCACTTCACGGAACCCATGGCATACATTGTCTTGACCCATGGGTCATCAGGCTTTCACACCCTTATATTCCTGGTATGTACACACCCCAGCCAAAATGGTCGGCATATCACCTTCTTTTGGTTATATGTCAATTTTTGGTGCGTCCTGCAAGGGACGCTTCTGTCTGTGTACCAAGATTAGATTTCACGGGTGCACTGTGTACCCCCCATGGTTGTATCTTGCCTGTGGTCTGGGGAGCAGTGGACTATTTACATTGTTTACGGGTTTGTGTGTATGTTTCTTGTGTCTGGCTGGGGGGGTGGAAGGTCATGCTACATGTTTCATGTTGCTTGCTTGGGCCCCTCACTTCCATTGGCACAGCCTGTGAACATATGTCATTCTTGTGTGCTGTTTCCTATCATAGCTGTATATCTGTGTATATTTACGCACACACACACACACACATACACACACACATATATATATATATATATATATATATATATATATATATATATATATATATATATATATATATATATATATATATATACGTATAGGTCTGCACCATTTATATATATATATATATATATATATATATATATATATATATATATATATATATATATATATATATATATATATATATATATATATATATATATATATATATATATATATATTTATATATATGTATATATATATATATATATATATATATATATATATATATATATATATATATATGTGTGTGTGTGTGTGTGTGTGTGCGTTTGTGTGTGTAAAGCAATGCATACCCCACGCAAACACACTTACACACACTTACTGTTGTTTATATATGCTTAAACCTGCTTACTAGTGCCTTATTGATTATGACACTGACACTGCACTCCAGTTCACCTTTAATTGTTATTATGCAGGTTATACAGCAGACAGATGTTGAAATATGCTCATATACAGATTACCGATGGAAAATGGTATGTGCTGCAGTGGGATTTGGAATGGGAATGTCTGTTCGCTAGGCGGATGCTCTAACCAATACACTATTGTTGTGCTGCTTCATTTGCATATATACCCATATACCCATAACTCATAGTTCCCCAAACACCCACCCTAATTCTTCACTAACACAGCAGTCATCCATTCTTTAGTTAGATACGCAATGTATCCACACCACTACACATAGGCCACTCCCTACTCCTGTAGACCCATCCCATGGGTTGACTCACTCCACGTATCTTCAGAAATCCCATACTTTTAATCCACAAACATTGGTAAGATGAGCGACCAATAGGACATTATTCACAATTTTTTGGGTTGTCCCATATGGGACACACATGTCTTTATTTCAAGATTAGACTCTCTACTCCATTACATCCTCACTACCATTAAAATGACACTACAATAAATTAATAAGTATGACTATGTGGTAATGCACACGTTACTCATGAGAGATAATTATGTACAAGTTCGGCGTAATTATTTTACAAATAGACTGGTTTAGTGATTGCCGTTGCCATAGCAGGCAGATCACAGGAATGATTCCATGTGTGAGAAAGTCCTCACATTTGAATTTTTGAACACAGCACTGACCTTGGACATTGTAAACCCTTCTGTGTTTTAGCAGTTTCGTCCATTCCCTCTTATGCACAACCTATTATTCTATCTACTGTCGAGGTTTATAAGGGCACTTTCATGTTATTTATGTCTGCAAAAGGAATGAATGTGTTACAGGGAATGTACTTCTACATATAGATGTTTGAATGTGTGTATGCATATATACTTATATCGAACTTGCTGACCTCCACGAGGCGGTCCAATTACAACCAGCCCATCCAACCCTGACATGCCTGGATCCATAATTTCATATCCATAATTCCTCCACCCCACCCAAGATCGACATACACGCATACCACCCATTGTCCTGTTGCTATCGCAGCCATGACACACCTCCACACATTGCCCTCTCCCGAGCATTAGGGGCCCTGCACGTATGTTGTTCTAACCCATGTATTATCAGGCTTTCCCACCATTTAGTCCTTGAACATACCTGCCCTTGCTTGTGTAATGGTCGGAAGTCCAGTCATCCTATCAATTTTTGGGTGATCCCACCAGGGACTACCCTCTGATTGTTTGTAAAGTAGACTTAGCAGATCGACAATGTTACTCCCACTGGTAGTTTCCTGCCTGTGGTGTGAGTAGCAGTGCTTTGCTCACTCCTGCCCAGCTTGATATGACATACACTGACAGCACTATATAATACTGGAGTTGCTGTTGATTCCCTTCTCATTCCTTTTGTATTCTTTATTGTTACAATGTTCATTCATCATATATATATATATATATATATATATATATATATATATATATATATATATATATATATATATACATATATTATATTATATACATTTCCTATGCTGGGCACTGCTTACACCTGCACAAGCACACTCATACTTGCTTACTGGTACTTATATTTTATTTATTTATTTATTTATTTATTTCAGTTTGATCACCGGGGAAGTCCACTGGGCCACGAGGTACCCATTTTCAGTGGAGGCCCGGGGAGAAAAGCTCCAAAGGCAGTACAATCAAGGTTACAAATGAAAGATAAAAATATAATAGAAGTACAATAGAAGTATCTCGTATTAATTATACATAGTAAGAACAGAGCAACAAACTAAAATAACTATTTAAAGTTCTAAAAATGTTCTAAAACAATCTAAAAGATTCTAAAGAAAAAATGTTCTAAAAATGATCTAGAATGATCTAGAATTTTTTTTTTTTTTTTTTGTGTGCAATGTTTTCCTCTGTACAGTCAACTGAGGGGTAGCTTAGACATTTTGGGAGTTAGAAATGAAATCAGAGAGCAGATATGAGTGAGGGTAATTTATGTAGTGTGAAAGCAAGAACATTTCCATTTGGATGATAGGTATGAGTGGAGTTTGGTCTTGAAAAATTCCGTGTTAGGTATAGTCCTAAGTGAAGGAGGCAGAGAGTTCCATTTTTTGCCAAGAGAGTAGGATAGTAGTAGCTGGCCAGCAGAATGTTTTGGTCTGTGAATGGAGATTAGGTTTTGGTGTTCTGATCTCAATGATCGGCTAGGGATGTAAGGGGGAAGGATGTTGGATAAAGCAGGGCATTTTTCAGGGTAGAATATTAATTTATGAGCGGTTGTTGGTTGGAGATAGTTGAGGTGGTTAGGGAGCTCTAACCAGTTTAGAGATTGAAGGGTAAGGCAATGGTGGGTTGAGGTTTTGGATTTAGTGGCGAATTTAGAGATTTTATTATAGCAAGCTTCAAGTTTAGAGGTGAGGGATGCAGATAGATTAGTTAGTAGAGGGGCACCATAAAGGAGAGAGGGAAGGAGGTAGGAGGTAGCTAAGGTGTGCCTAGTGGAGTTTGAAAGAAATTGGTTGTTCCTGTAGAGCATGCCTAACGTTTGGTGTTTTTTTTTATGTTTTGTTGTATGCGGAGATCAAATTTGAGATGCTCATCAATGGTAATGCCAAGGAGTTTTGCGGAAGGGACTACTTCTATGGAAGTAGTGGTTTGGCTTAGGATGTTGAAAGTGTTTTTGTCAAAGGAGGAAGCCTTGGTAGGGGAAAAAATTAGTATTTTAGATTTGTTGGAGTTGAGGGAAAGATGGTTATTGTGCATCCAGTTTTCTGAAGTGGTAAAAGCTTTTTGTGTTTTGGACAGAAGTTCGGAAAAACTGGGGGCGGTGCAAACTAAGGTAGAGTCATCAGCGTATTGGATGACTGTAGTGTCAGGGAGGGCAGAGTGAAGGTTATTTATGAAGATGTTGAAGAGTATGGGACCGAGGATGGAACCCTGAGGAACTCTGGTAGGAGTAGGTAAGAAGGAAGAGGTACAGTCCTTCCATCTGACAGCTTGAGATCTATCAGAAAGGTAACTGGAGAACCAGGAAAGAGTATCTGGGGAGAGATTAAGGTAGCAGAGATGAGAGAGAAGGTGTGTATGGGATATGGTGTCAAAGGCTTTTGAAAGATCTAATAGAACAGTGGATACAAGTAAACCAGAATTGCAGGCTTGATTAACTGTTTTTAAGAAGGAGAGTAGGGCAGTTATGGTGCTGTGGCCAGGGCGGAAGCCGTGTTGGGTGGGAGTAAGTAGCTGATAATGCGTTAAGTAGGGTAAAAGTTGGTGGTGGACGCATTTTTCTAGAATTTTAGATAAAGGAGAGAGTAGGGCTATGGGGCGGAAGTTAGAACTAGAGGTATTTTTACCTCCTTTGTGAAGTGGTAGAATGTAGGTAGAGCACCAGAGTTTGGGTACATATGACTCTTTTAAGGATCGGTTGATCAGGATGCTAATAGGGAGAGCAATCCCTTTGGCTGCGTGTTTGAGGAAGGAGGGTGGAATGTTGTCAGGGGCATTAGAGCATGGCTTTAGTTTAGATAGCAGCTTTTTTATAAACATTGTGGAGACTGGTTTGAGATGGAACATAGAGGGGCTGTTATTTAGAGTCTAGGAAATTGGATGTACTGTTGTTGGGAAATATTTTGGTTAGCTTAGTTATAGAATCAGTAAAGAAAGTGTTGAAGTGAGTACTTAGTTCTTTGTCAGATAAATTGGGGTCAGGGCAGGGGTTACTTCTTGACCCAGGATGGAGAAGAGAGTTAACAGATTTCCAGAAAAGTTTAGTGTTGTTATTATTATTGGTCTGAAATTTATTGTAGTAGTTTTTTTTGTTTGTGGAAATTAATTGTTTTACCTGGTTGCAGAGTTGGGTATAATGGAGCTTAGCAGAAGGAAGTTTAGTTTTCTGAAAAAGCTTCCAGGATTTGTCTCTAAGATGCATGATATGTTTAGTCGCTTTGGTCAGCCAAGGAGCAGAATTGGCTTTGATTCATTTGTATCTTAGGGGGGCTAGGGAGTTAAGAGTATTGAGGAAGAAAGAGTTGAAATGCTCAACAGCATTGTCAAGGGAGAGAGTGTTAAGGAATTGTCAATTAATTTGCTTGAAAATGTTGGAGAAGTATGTGGGGTTGAAGTTGCTAAGGCTACGAGTTTGGATGTAGTTATGTTTGTATTGGGATGTGTTGGCTGAGCGATGAATGAAAGCAGGGAGATGGTCACTAAAGGAGTCAGGGATAGTGCCAGAGAGAGATATTTTGTTTGGGTTGGAAACTAAAATCCAGTCTATGATAGGACCTGGTGGGTGGGTTTTGTTAGGTCGGGTTGTGGAGTGGATTACTTGGGAGAAGTTGAAGAGATTGATGTCTAAGGAGGAGGAAGGGGTGGTGATTTTGTTCCAGTCAATGTTGACATCACCCAGAATAAAGGTTTCATATTTTCTTTCAGGTGAGGCCCAGTGGAGAATATTCTCAAGAGTGGAGATATTATCACCTAGGGAGATGTATAAGGAGATGAAGCAGATATTTTTGTGTTTATTGAGTCGTAGGAGACTTGCGGTTAATTCAGTATTTTTGAACTGAGGGATTGGGATTTGGAGGGGGATAATGGAGAGAAGGTTAGAGTAGATTATGGCAGATCCACCACCTTTTTTGTTTAGTCGGTCAGTCCTGAGGATATTGAAGCCAGGAGGTAGGATTTCTGAATCAGAGATATGAGGTTTTAGCCAGGTTTCGGAGATGGCTAATATGTCTGGTTGGTTGTGACTGATCCAAGCGTGGACATGGTGAATTTTGTTGTTAAGGCTCTGGGCATTGATAGTGAAGATCTTGAGGGTGTTTAGAGAGGAAGTTGGTGAAGAAGGAGGCTTAGGTGAGGAAATGTTGGTGGGGGAAGGAGAGAGAGGGATGTTAGTCCTGGGGTAGGGGCCAGGGTTGGGATGAATGTCTCCAGATAGGGCAAGGAAATTACAAGAGATGACTTTAAGCTTTTTAAGTCTGGAGTGGAAAAAGTTAAATGGGGTAAGTGGATGTATGAGAGAGAAACTTTTGGTAGTGGTGGAGAGTAATTTGGGATGTAAAATGTGCAGAAGGTTTGTTTGGATAAGGGAAGGGGAAATGGAGTGGAAGTGAGAGAGTAGAAGAGGATGTGGGTGAGTGGAGGTGATTGAATGAGTAGAAGGTAGGTATTGTGGGGCTTTTAAGGTGTAAGAAGTAGTGTGATGGAGAGGAATTAGAAAGATGAGGAGACAGAAAGGGAGTCTTTGAGTAAAGAGGATTTGGGAGGGCATGTTTGGAGTGGGTGGGGTATGGAAGTGAGAAATTAAGAAAGGAGGGATGAATTAGCAGTGGAGAGAAAGGTAGAGGGGTGGAGGGGAGGTATGAAAGTAGAGTGGAGTGGGAGAGGGGAGGAGACAGAGGAAGGAGAAAGGGCAGGAGTAATAGTGGGTGGGGAGCTAAGAGGGGTGTAGAGATTGGTTAATTGAAGAAGGAATTGAGGGAGGAGGGAAAGACTGTGATTGGTTATGGGAAAATGGTGGGAGGAGATAGAGAGGTATAAATGTAGAGGTGCTGAGTACAGGTGAGATTTGGGGGCAGGGTAGGGGAGCGGAGTGAGCCAGTAGGGCGAACGGAGCGGGAAGAGCCTGAGGAGGAGAGGTGAGGAGGACAATCAGTAAAGAGAGAGTATTCAGAAGGTAAGTTTAGCAGAGATGAGAATAGGTAAGGTAAGAGATGCAGGGAGTGTGAGTGGGTAGTGAGATGTACAGAGAAGTGGAGTTAGAGAGTAGATGCAAGGAGAATAACTAGGAGAGAGGGAACAGACTTCAGAGAAGGGATACCGGAGGGCTGTATATAAGGGAAGAGAGGCTAGGATACCTGAATAGTAGAGAGGGAAAGAGCAGGGAGAAGGATGTTAGAGGGCTGAAATAGGGGAGATAAGGGAGGAGAGGATAAGGTAGAGGGGATATTATGAGGATATATGTTTATTACTGCGTATTTGTGCTTACACCTGCTTACTAGTGCCTTATTCATTATGACTGTACCACTTAGATTGAATGCAAATTTCGTTAAACATTTCATGCGGTACTTCAGTTCACATTTACATGTTATTATGTAGGTTTTACCGCAAAATAACATTCATTCCACATGGAAAATGATATGTGCTATAGTTGTACTTGAACCGTGAATGCCTGTTCTTTAGGCGGATGCTCTAACCACTACACAATTGATGTTAATGTTGATTTGGCATGTTTTTCTCTATTTGAATGATTTTGATTTGTAAGCTACACTCAGCAGGAGGCAGTGACATGCAAACATGCTGTGCTTCACTTATACTTTCGATATTAAAACAATACAAATGCAAAATAGGGACACGGGGGATCTAATTGTGAAAGTTCTAGGGACGGGGCTCACCATTCCGCTACGTGCTTGTGTGTTTACTACTCTGATTTTATTTCAGTGTTCCTGGACACTCTTGTATGCTTAATATACTTTTCAGTATCCATGGACACTGAATTAATTGCTTACTATTAGTGGCAGGCTCTAATAGTAAGCCTAGTAGGATGTGCAACTGTGGGGGCATGTCTCTGCCTACGCAGAGAACTTGAACACGCCCCCTGCTCTTGCACACATTTCCTGTGCATGTTAAGGGTGCAGCAGCGCACCCTCATAAATATTCATATGCCGCTGCTGCCCCATCTCTAATGGGGACGCTTGGCACATGGCTAAAACCATCCTTGTGTCGAGCTTCATGAATCCCGGGGAAAGACATCTCTGATAAAGGACTGTAATACATGAAGATGGAACATTTACAGATAGAAGGATTTGAGAAACAGTTGTGTTAATGATGTTAATAAATGTATGCAAAAGAGACATTCCTGCACAGACTGTTTTATGAACTACATGCAAAAAAGGGCAATACTGATAAGACTTTGTACGATAATGATGAAGAAGAAAAGGGTGTGATGGTGGTTGTCAATGTTATATTTAGATACAGGATGTCATTATTCTTTTAGAAAAATTTGGCCAGGCTTGGAAAGCCCTGCCGGGTCATTAGCCTACTAACAATCTATGAATCTATAGTGGGGGGATGAGCAGAATATTAATGATTTAAATAATGTTGGTACAAGTGAAATGTGCAAAGAAACATTTTATAGAGTTATAATGGGTGTACAATAAGACGAGGGGTGGCTCGTGCTATAGGACTGCAGGACTGCAGCCCCCCCAGCTGTAGAAAGAAGAAAAAAACAAAAAAAAATCGTGAGTCTCAGAACTGTAGAAAGAAGAATTGAGAGTCCCAGAACTTCCCGCATTCATGCATGGAGTTCCTGGAACTCACAGAACTCTAGACTGCTGTGTTAGCAGTCCAGATAGGGGGGAAGGCATCTCTGCCCTGCAGATGCCCAGAAGTCTATGCGGTGACGACCGCATAGAACGGAAGAACTCCAAACTGCATTGTCTGCAGGCTGGAGCTTACTCTTGTGGGAAAACCAGCCAGGAGGACAGTTGAGCCTAGACTGTTGCAGGGAAACCAGCCATTAGCTTGCACAGGACTCATGGGACTGAGGGTAAATACTCAAATGAAGTCAGGTACTGAGGATAAACATGCAACTGAAATCAGGTACTATGTGTGTGTGTGTGTGTGTGTGTGTGTGTGTGTGTGTGTGTGTGTGTGTGTGTGTGTGTGTGTGTGTGTGTGTGTGAAATGTCCCAGATGGTATATACTGGTGGCTGGAGAGAACTCAGGATGCATGGTGGTGGGGGCTTGAACCCTGTATCTTGGGCAGGTGGCAAGAGCCTGAATTCCATACCCACCACCATTTGTAAAACATTTGAAGATTTTTGCCTATTTGTTCTGCTCCTCATAAAATCTGTGGTTTCTGCATTTTTTTCCTTACACCATTAGTAGTGCAGTGGTACAGTGTTATTATTGCTGTCTGAGAACTATAGGTTCTCTGGTTTGATTCTTGGCTGGGGTGCATTCTGTGTGGAGTCTGCATGCCCTCCCTGTGTTTGTGTGGGTGTGCTCTGATGTCCTCCCATCTTACAAAGACGTGTCTGGAGTGTTTCTCTCTGGGCCTCTGCTGAAAATTGCCTTTTGTTCTAAGTCAGACTTTCCTGGTTAACAAATGTTAAATAAATAAAAATGACATGCATTTGAATTTCAGACTTCACAGAATATGCTGGAGGGATAGATTCCTGTCCCAGAGACTTCCCATACTCTGGAACAAACTACCTATCTATATCAAACAAAGTTCCTCATTAGCACTCTTCAAGAAAAATCTTGATGATTGGATGGGAGATAGGAAATTCACCCCGGGGATCACTTCTGTGGCTCTGCTCGACAGTGGCACAGGAAAATAATTTTCTTGGGTGGCGAAAGCCAGGGTACATTTGGCTAGGCTTATATAGGCCCTAGTGCCAATAGCCTAGTACCTATCTATATTCTTCAGAAAGTACACAGTAACACAAAACCTTTTATTCTAACAATTTTCTAAGTTTATAAGATGGATATTTGAAATGTATCTCTATTTTTGGGACTGTATTCCCCCATTATTGGCTTCATCCAGGTTTTTTGTGCTAAGGTTGAGAGCTATGGTGAGAACTGAATTCATTGAATATGTTTGGGGGCTGTATTCCCCCATTATTGGCTTTGTTCAGGTGTTTTGTGCTAAGAGGTTGACAACTATAGTGAGAACTGAATTCACTAAATGGTAGCCATTTAAGTTTCAGTCTTCCTCTCTTTCAGAAAACAGCTGATTTGGTATAGTGGTATGTTGCTCTGACTGTTTTGCTCAGGGTCCTGTGTTCAAGACTTGGCAGTGAAATGTATGGTGGTAACACAGCATTTTATTCTAGCAGCTTTCCAACATTATACAATCAATGTTTAAAATGTGTCACTGGTTTTGGGGCTTTTGCCCCCCTCCAGTACATTTTGGCTTTTTCCAGATTTCTTGTGCTGCAAAGTTCAGAGATATAGCTGTTGAGTAGATTTTACAAGGAGCTGAGATCTGCAGGGGAACAAAAGTTTAGTGCTGCTTATGCAGAGTCTGCTTGCATTGTTAATAGGACTACCGGTAGTATACTTGCTTTGGATGAAGAAGGCTGTAGGTTCTACTCCCACAGTCAATAAATGCATTGCTGATACTGTACTGTGTTGTAATGTGGGTGGATGCTGCAGTCCATTTTGGTGAAGATACCTAGTACCTATGAACCTTTTTTCATTTTGCCATCCATTTCCTATTGCAATATTACAATTTATTCCTCAAGGGAACAGTCCCTTTATTTGTAGATGAAACAATGAAATATAAAGTTGTTTGCCAGCAGCAACCTCTCCATTTGTTGCAAATCTCTTTAATGTGGAAATTATTTAGATGACTTTTACTTATTCATAGATTGTGCATATTTACTGATACTGGTGGATTGTAGAAGTTTGAGTAGATTTTTATGATGGAAATGGTCTGAATTGGGCAGTTTTGTCATTACTGGTGCATGCATTTTGTTTCATTGTTTACTGGAAAAATGTTCAAAACAATACATTTAAAATGCCCTCTAACAACTGTACTGTATTGTACAAGGAATATAATTTAATACAGTCAGGAAGATGTTTCAAAGAGCACACATATGTTTCATGTGCAAGGGGCCTATGATTTGAAAACAGCCCAAAGTTAATCTTTAACTGCCACTGGCAAAATGTATTTACTTTGAATGTGGGTTTCAATGCTGTTTCAATAAATGTGAGTTTCAAGGGCAGAGACATTTTAATGCTTCTGCTTTAATGCTAAGTCTATTTTCATTGTGAGATGGCATTGCTTTGTTTAGGAGATATCTATTAGTGTTTGTGCTGTCAAATGCAAAATAAAACTTTCAAAAGAAATATACATCATCTCAGCAGTAAAGCAGTATGCACATTACAGTGTTTATGATAAATGGGGCAAAATAACCAAGGAATGGGGCATTGTAATGGCTGCAGGGATGGAGGCTCCATTCAACCATGATTTTGTGAGGGGGGGAGCAAACTCAAATATAGCCCCAGCTGAATTATCCCTCTCAACTGTCCAGATTTTTGCAGAATGAATAGATGTTTCCTTCTTATTTTTGGTTTCTCCCTCATAAAATGTGTGGTTTTCTGGCAAATCATTTAGAAATTAAGTCACTAAATAATGACAGACATTGATTTTCAGACATCATAACTTCAGAAAAATGTATGCTAAAGCAAGACCTGCTGTTCTATTAACTGTCTTAAGTTTATATAAGGCACTTAGCATTTAGTACTGTTTGTATGTTTCCCAATATATTTGGCCTTGCCCAGATTTCCTGCATTAAGAGGTTGAGAGGTATGTGCAAATAAATTATTTTAGATAATTAGGAATATCCAAACCTCTCAACTGTCCCCAATTTTGGCTCAATATGTTGCTCTCCCACTGATAATCCATCTGCAAAATGGTAATTTTGGAAGAAAACGTGGAGGGTTTGCAATTATAAATAACTATAGATTATTTTTATTTCAGAAATGCATGTAGATTCTCCTATTTTGCCAGCTGCTCAAGTTAACAGTATTAATATTAAAAAGCTGTCCCTTCTTTGACAGGTTTCCATCTGTATTGTGTGGCAATTTTATATTTTTGCATCACATTTTTGGTCCATTTTCAAAAATTGTGGTTTTCTGGCAAATTAGTGGCAAATCATTAAAGATTCAAGTTAGAAAATAATGGCAGATATTTGAGTTTCAGATTTCATACCCTTCACAAGATTCATACTAATGCAAGATCTACTATTCTATTATCTTTCTAAGTTTATAAAAGCAATATTTTAAAAAGTATGCTTATTTTTGGGCCTGTGTCCCACTTCTATCTATGGCTTTGTCCAAATTTCTTGCTCTGAGGTTGAGAGGTATGAGTGTCAGAACCATCACCATCAGCCAGAGACATTTCAAATTGTGACATACTTGTTGCACCCCATTCCCCCATGTAGTGACTCTGGATGTGTCCAAGCAAGGCAAGGAGCAGTTATGCAGTGTAAGTGTGCAGAGTATTCCTTCATCCAAGGTAGATACAAGTACAGCAGTGGCTTTTTATCTGTCCTTGATTTTGCATAATGTTCTAGTTTTCTGTCATATTTTTATACTGCTGAGTTATGCTTCTTATTATTCAGAAAATGCATGCTATTGCAGTGTCCTGTTGCTCTGTGTTAAGTAGCAATGCTTTAATGACCATCAGGAAAGCTTGTCAGAGATTGTAAGATGCAAGTAAGCTTTAATAATCATACTGTTAAATAATTACCAACATTGAAAGCCTTTTTGTTGTTGCCGTGCAGAGAATATTTACATATCTAGATAACGTATAAGCCTTAGGTATTGAAATGCATATGGCACTATTTGTAATAAAGGACAGGATTACAGTATTGGAGACTTGCAGTCATCTTTGCAGGCTATACCTGTAAACTAAACTGCTAATCTATCATGTGTGGTCCATAACTTGTGCAGTAATCCTTTAAGCATTGTATCTTGAACTTTTTCTTGTTTGTTGTTCATATTTTACTTTGATCATGTCCTCCCCATGAAACAAGTAGATAGTTTTCGTCAGGCCACAGGTCTTTTTTGGAAAAGAAACATTTTTACAAGTGGGGGTATCACAGAGATTGCTACTTGCAGCATGTTACTTGGTAATTTTATGAAGTTGAATATAAATTATAATTAGAACTGCAGTGCAAGGTGAAGTGGTTTGAGTTGAATGCTGCTTGGTTTTTTTTTTTTTTTTTTATACTTTATTTTGACTGGCATTCCAGTATTTAAAAAGCAATTTATTTTTTCATGCCTACAACCTTTGCATTTCCATCTAGATACTAAGTAAGCTGTCATGTAGCCAATGCACTGAAATATTTTTTCTTCTACACTTCATTTTGTCTTGATTGGACTCTCGTAATGATGGTTTGGCACCCGGGGCAGCATATTTAATTAAAGTTCCAGTTGTTGTGGTTTTGAGCATAGCTCCACCCCTTTCTAGTTGGCCACACCCCTTCCCATTGCCACCCCCCCCATTCAGCTGTCTCCTGCAGGCCCCCTTTAATTTGAAGTCACCAGCCGCCACTGAATAAGACAGAATTCTTAAATAAAATGGCACCATTTGAGCAAAATAATCATTCTGTACTACAACAAAAAGAAGAAACAGCAGATAATGGGGTAAAGTGCATGAGGTTTTGGAAATAATAGACAGAGATAGTGACAGAAGGAGAAAATGTATAGACATTAAAAAATAAAAGGTCAAAAATTAGTAGAAAATCTTTTATTCTTAACGTCAATATTATAATGATGCATGTTAGCAAATATTCAATTTTGCACTAACTGAAGCAGTAGCAATTTTAAATGAGTTTCCATTAGGATACAGAAATTAAACTGTTATGGGGGGATGGACACTGAGATCTTTTGTAGTAGAATAAGATAAAAATGATTTTACCCGTAAATGTTTTAGAAGTAATAGTTAAATAATGCACCAATAGACAATAAGTCCCTAAAGCTCTGGAAACTTTAAAGAATGTTTTCATGTGACTATTGCACTTGCTGTGTATAGTTCCCTACGGCAGAGGTAAAATCAATGTATGCTTTTACATAAACAAACATTTCAAGTGTACTTGGTGTTTACCTATATTCATTAAACCTTAGGTAACCTCAGAGAATGTTTCCATACCATCACATACGTCTATTGTAAATACTGTATATTGTGAGTTATTCTTAGCAAATAGTTTCAGTCTGACAGGCACAGAAGTTATCAGATTATATGTACAGTTAAGTACTCATGTCAGTTTTAATCAGTGAATTACTGCTTTCTGTGTTACATGTGGTTTGGGAAAAACGAATTTGTCCAGAATCACCTTAAGTGGCTAGGTTCATTAGGAGTAGGGTAGAAAAGGGGAATTTAAAGGTGGGGTGAGAGGTTGGGGTTTGTAGGGGAGGAGTAATGAGTTTTGATAGAATTGTGGCCTGGAAAAGGTTAACCTGGACAGAAGAGGGCTGAGGAGAAAGTGAGGTAAGGATAAGGAGGGGTTTGAGGTAAGGATAAGGAGGGGTTTGAGGTAAGGATAAGGAGGGGTTATGGTATTTTATGTGAAAGTAGCAGAGTTGGGGATTAGATTTAGGCATAAACTTGTAGCCCCCCCCTTTTTATTACATGTTCGATTTTTGCTAAATTCATATGTGGATTTGTTGTCTGGCAGAGAAGAGAGACAGGCTTGTCCCTCTTCTGTTCCCTCTCTCATGTTGTGTTGAATTTGGAAAAGAGATTGGTTGAGTATAGAAGTGAGCAGTGGTATGCTGCTTCTGATAGGTTAGGGTAAGTGAGCGACTGAGGCAACACTGATTATTTTGGGCCAGGGTGAGTGGGATACACTGCCCTGTTAAATTATTACATGGATGTTATGTTAATGTTGTAATTAATAAATGTTATTCAAGATCAATTTATTTGTGGTTAAGAATGTTGTTCAATAAAAATGTGATTAAGAATTGTGTTCAATAAAAGGTGGTCATATGCTATTTTGGTGTGGTGTTTTATTGAAGGGGATCTGGACAAATAAGTATTCCACTTTGTTATCTTCTTATTTCTTCTCTGAAATCACTGTAAATCTGAATGATTTGTTTTTAACTCTATGCTTTGTTTATATAATTTGTATTTTTGCCTGAGGCCTTGGTCTTGGTTGAGAGTGGTCCATGGACCAGCCCACTTACCCAGTTATCAAACTGTAAAACAAATAGTAAAATACAGGAGTGGCTATTCTAATTAAAAAAAAATTCTAGTGTCATTCTGAATAATGATATAGCCTGTCGGGTGCCAGGATCCGCCACATAACACATGCACTCAGGTCACTCCAAAGCAAGTACAAATATGACTCCGTCATTGTCCATGCTGGTGTGAATAACCTGAGACGTACCTCCCTGGACTACATGAAAAGAGAGACATAGAGGAGCTCTCTGATCATGTAGCCCAGGCCGGTATGACCCTGACCTTAAGTAGCATCTTGCCCTCACCAGGAATGATGCCACAGTATAAAGACAAAATGATTAATTTTAACAATTGACTAAAGTATTGGTGTCATTTAAAGGGGATCCAGTGTCTGTCAGCCTGGGATGACATGCTCGACAAGCCACGTTGCTTCGCGAGGGACGGCTTGCACCTGTCACCCCTGGGTTTTTGAATACTGGCAAAGGCTCTTGCCTCCCCTATAGTGCCTTTTTTAGGCAAGGCTCAAAAGACAAACCCACCTCCATAGACAACAGAAAGAAAAAAACTAAGGGTAATGCTGCTCAACGCCAGAAGTCTAAACCTCAAGATGCACACACTCAAGACTCTCCTCAGTATGGAGAATATCGATATCTGTGCAGTAACAGAAACCTGGTTCAAGGCTCTCGAAAGCACCCCAGCACTACCAGGTTATACTTCATACCATGCTTTCCGGCCACAAAACTCGGACCGAACCAAAAAAGGAGGGGGAGTATCCATATACATCAAAGATACCCACACCTCCAGGTTAGTGACACTGCACAAAGCATCGGAGATCATCCATGTGCAACTAACAGTCGGCAAAACTGCCTTTCAGTTTGTAGCCTGCTACAGACCACCCTCTGAAACACAGGAACCCCACTTGGCTTTCCTGAGAACACTGGAAAATATGAAAGTCTCTCCAAACACCATCATATTGGGGGACTTCAACTACCCAAACATTGACTGGGAAAACTACTCAAGCCCAAACACCCTCGCACAACGGTTCCTAGAATTTATAAACTCAAATGCTATTGAACAACTGGTTACCACTCCCACAAGAGGGGAAAAAATATTGGACCTGGTCATAACCAACATGGGGTCTCTATGTTCCACATCAGAGGTATACCCCTCATTGTTAAGATCAAACCATAAATTAATCTTACTGGACATTTATATTCCATCCCCACCCCCAGCCAAGGAAACTACGGTGAAGAACTTCTCAAAAGCAAACTTCACACTTCTCAAAACTGAGGTGGAATCTTTCAAAGGCCCCGGGCCAGTGGAAACTACGGCCCAAAATTCAGAATCCTTTACAAAAGCATTCTATGGACACCTACAGGAATGCATGGAGCATGCTATCCCAAATAAAACCAAGACTCACTCCTCCAAAGGCAGGAGACCTGTCTGGTGGACCCAGGCCATAAATAAGCTGTATAACTGAAGGAGGAAGCTACTACATGATAGAGCAAAATCACAAAAAGGGAAGGCGTCTCTGATCAGTACTAGCAAGAAACTATGATTCCTCATAAAATCATCTAAGACAAGCTTTGAAAGAAAAATTGCACAAGGCACTAAGGATAATCACAAGGCCTTCTTTAGTTATGTCAGGAACCTAGGAGGCAACTCCCAGATATGCTCTGAGTTAGTGCAAAATGACACATTGCCAACATCCTGGCAGAAAGGTTCTGTGCAAACTCCCCCCCCCCTCCAAAAGAGCAAATGTCTGTCCCAACAGAATGTAGCCTCCCTGTGACCACAGATGCACAGGTGAGAGCTGCCCTCTCCAAAGCTAAAAACACTGCATCAATGGGACCAGACAGTGTCCTGGGCTGCATCTTACATGAGCTCCAAGAATAACTAAACCCTCACTTAAAGACACTGTTCAATCTCAGCCTTACTACAGGATATGTACCCAAGGAATGGCGTACAGCAACAGTGGTCCCACTCCACAAAGGTGGTGCCACAACGGACCCCAGAAACTATCACCCTATAAGCCTGACCAGCCTGGTCTTCAAGGCTATGGAGCGTATCATCATGGAAATTATAAACAAGGACATTGGGAACCTCCAGACACTGGATCCTACCCAATTTGGCTTTGTTAAGGGCAGATCTTGCCTCTTGAACCTGGTCAGCTTCTTTGAAACTGTTACCAATGCCATAGATGAAGGAAAGGTAGTCCACACAGCCTACCTGGACCTCATAAAAGCCTTCAACACAATACCCCCACTCGGGCATCATAAATAAGCTCACCGGTTTAAATATCAACCCCTATGTCACAAGATGGGTTGCAAACTAGCTGAGGGATAGAACCCACATGGTCAGAATTGCAGGTGCCATGTCAGACTCTAAACCAGTTACAAGTGGCATCCCACAAGGCTTAGTCCTGGGACCTCTCTTGTTCGGTATATATTTCTCTGAGGTACAGGCTAACACGGGTGGACTATGGCTGACAACGTTCACAGACGACTGCAAACTGGGGGCCATAATCGATTCTCTGGCTGACACGAGCATCCTCCATAAGGGTCTCACAGAGATGGATAACAGGTGCCAGAGCCATGGCCTAAAGCTAAATGCCAAAAAGTGCATTGTCATTCCCTTTGGGAAAAACAAAGTGCCCACAAATTACCACATAGGTGGTAATCCATTAAGTACGGAAGAAGTAATTAGGGACTTGGGGAGCCAAGTAGATAGTAATATCTCCTTTGACAATCACATTGCCAAAGTACTTAGAAAGACCTTCTATATAGCCCACCTTATCAGGAAAGGGTTCACATCTAGATCAAGAGAGGTCATTGTGCCCCTCTACTCATCACTTATCAGGCCCATAATTGAATACAATGCCCATTTGGGATGTACCTTACCCGACACCTGCAGCAACTGGAAAGACCCCAAAAGTACCTCACCAAGAGGATCAAGGGACTCAAACAGATGTCCTATGCACTTTGGCTAAAGAAACTCCAGCTCTACTCAGTTGTGTATTGCCTACTCAGAGGCGATCTGTGTCTGACGTATAAAGCCATGTCCAACCCAGGAATTGATGGACATGCTCCACCTCAAGAAATCCAAATCCCTTAGAGATACATGCTCCAGGGACTTGAATCTCAGCACAGAAATAAATAGGACATGCTGGAGGGACAGATTCATATCCCAGAGGCTCCCCACACTCTGGAACAAAATCTCAATCCATGTTAGGCAGAGCCCCTCACTGACCCTATTCAAGAGAAATCGTGACGAGTGGATGGGAGACCATAAGTTTACCCCTGGGATCTCTTCTGTGTCCTTGCTAGACAGAGGTACAGTAAACTAACCTTAATATGGCTACCTTCTGTGACCTACTATACAGAGGCACAGTCAACTAATCTAAAAGGGTAGCGAAAGCCAAACACACTGTGGCTAGGCTTATAAGTGCCCTAGGACAGATAGCCTAGTATCAACCTATGAACCTATGAACCTATTACTGACAGCAGATTGTACCCTGAAAGGCGGGTATATAAGTATATGTTATGGGTTCATAGGTTGTTATTAGTCATGCAGGCCAAGAGGTCACTGCTCAGAGTCACACTGTCAGGAAATGATGGCTGAGGGAGTCAAATCCTCTGCACCATTAGACCTCTGCTTTAACTTCCAGACTGCTGTGTGCTGTCAAACTAATGGATGATTTGGTCTCCTATTAAAAGACAACTTAAGTGCAAAGTTGTTTAATTAAGTTCAAAAATCTGTCGCTGTGAATGCATTAGCAATTTGTGTGGAAGACTATAACTGTTCTTTGGAATGTTTAAATAGAAAATATAGTGAAAATAGTAGTAGATTAATGATAGAAATAATAGTAAAATCAAAATTTTGAGTTGTTCAACAGAAAGGAGGGATGTATAGAAGAAGTTAACTGATGACAACAATGGATTATTTTCTGTCAAGTGAATTATTTTCCAAGCTTCTTAAAAGAAAAAGATGATCAGATTCAATAAACCCTACATGGTCCGTTTACACCTTGTGAGTGACTTGCTGTAACTTGCATGCAATAGAGCTTTGATATGGGTTCAGTAAGCAGAGCTGCACAAACAAGGTAAACATCACGGCATGCTAATTACAGCATAAGCAGCTGAACTGTATGTTAATCAAAAAATCCAAGATAGGGGAGCTACTCAACAAGCTATAAAGCAACTGTGTAGACTCAGTGCTGGTTTTCCCTCTGAATTACAAAACGTGTTGAAATACAGCCACAGGAAGGAGTCTACATAGAAAAAAATGTTAGAGGCTGCTGTTGTTTTAAATGATGTGTATGTGCAACAGGCTGAAGTCTATGCCGCTGTTGCTGCTGTTAATAGACCATGGCCAAGAAGGAGAACAATTTTCAGACCCTGGTTAACCTATCACAATCTGCATGATATGGAAATTTCAGGGCTCTACAGGGTAGACAGAGACACACTACAGGAAATCTGCAACCTTTGTTGTCCTTAACTCAGACCCAGGGCAAACCAAGGGGTAGTACTTAAAATGTTATCTATAGGAACTTTGCAGAGACCAACAGGGGACATGCTAGTGGTGTCACAGGCATCAGCATTCAGGATCCTCCATCGATTCCTGAATGCTATGCTCCAACATACCAATAACCACATATATTTTCCCCATACACCTGAGGGTAGGGCCACAAATATGCAGAAGTTCAACCCTGTAGCACACTACCCTGAAGTATTGGTTGCCATAGGTTGTACACATGCAGAAACTAAGGCACTACCCAGGGAACAGGGAAGGCTCTACATAAATAGAAAGAACTTCCACTCTGTTAACAGCCAAGTCATGGGTAATGCCAAAGGAATCATCCTGAATGCGCATGCTGGCAACCCAGGTAGTTACCATAACAAACATTGTTTTGGGCTCACTGCCCAAATGTATCAGATGTTCACTAGGGGGGATATACCACATGGTCACTAACTGCGGGGGTGCAGGTTATGCACTGGAACTGTAGCTGATGACACCCACCAAAAATCCACACACACCCATAGAAGAACATCGTAATGAATTACACTGTCAAACCAGAAATATCACAGAGTGTGTGTTTGAGTGTGAAATCGTGTTTCTGGTGCCTAGATACATCTAGGGGAACCCTGCAGTGCAATCCATGTACATGTACTGAAATATTCACTTTATGTACCATGCTACACAACATCATCCTGAGAAAGCAGCTTCAGCAGGCTCAACAAGGGGAAGGGGCACAGATCCTACCACCAATGGCAAGGTCACCACAGCCCCAAACAGGTGAAAGTCAGAGGGAGAACCAGCAGCTGCTGTGGGTGTAGGCAGATGTAGACATGCTCAATATGCCATTGCATTGGCTAAAAGGCAATGCATAGCACATTCACTCACCACCTAAAGGGCTAAAGCCTTCCTCCTACGCACATGCATACAGTAGCATTGATGCTAGGCAATGCTCGCAACCTTTACCTACCCATGTAGTAGATGTGTACTGCTCACATCAGACAGAGTCAGCCCTGAAGTAAAAGTGTTACAACTGCTGGATTTACAAGGTAAGTGTTGAACTTGGAGTGTATTGTGTAATAATGTGAATGAATGTCATATCTTTGCATGTCATCACTTGGTAATGTAAGCAAGTAAAAGGTGGATGATTTGTAAAGAAATTAATTTAACATGTGACAGCAGAGACTTATGTGACTATATATATGTCCTATATAAAGTAGTAGGCATCAGGCATCAAAGATTCACAGTCATACCTCTTAAAAGTACTGACAGTCACCAAATGTCCTCAGTTTAGCACCATACTTTTGTACTGGAAAATCATTAATGATAGAAGTTAGAAAGTAATGAGACACATTTCAGTTTCAGACTTCACAACCTTCACAAGATGTATCCCTGAATCTAAAGTATAGCAAACCAGGAAAATGATGCAGAAAACAACAGTTCAGCACAGGTACCACTCCACAGATATTTATTAAGCACTTTCATCTAAAATAAATGTCAGACTTCTTCAGAATAAAATTACAAATAAATCACTGACTTTAAATACAAAATTCTCCCTTCTCATTGGTCAAAGACTCACATAGAGACACACCCTTAATGAGCTCTTAAACAAAACTCAGTTGTTTAAAACCAAGAGTATATAAAACAATACAATAGCATAAAAAACATGTACGGTATGAAATGCAAAAAATATGTCAAATCCAAAATATAGAAAACAAGGATATGGTACAGTTATCATCATTTGCACAGTGTTTTGCTGTGGGAGGGGGGGGGCAGAAAGCTTAGGGTGGCATAAAAGGTCTGTGTGTGATTAAGAAAGAGAAGCAGGCAGACATTTAGATAAAGTAAGAAATAGCTAGTGAGACAAAATTAGCTTTAAACTTCACAGTTGAACCATGTAGCTGTCATGTGTGTGTCTGTATGTGCCATCCAGGTGAAATTGGTGTGCAAGTCTCTGCATATACACAGGCAAGCTCTGTGCTAGCTCTATTTCCTGGTATGTCTGACAGGTATGAGCCCGGCATGGTAGAGGTGGCAGTTCATTGCTGTTGCACCCAGCCATGAGAACTGGCTTTGCCAGGAGATGCACTGGCACATCCACTCCCACAGTCAGATGCACTGCTGCTCCCTGAATGTGTTTGATATCTATTGGATGGGCTCCCACCACAAGAATGCCTGGGACCACAAACCCATGGCCTACCACATCCAGTTGTGGACATTTCAACCACTGATGGAGCATTAGAATTAGTGCCACTATGGTAGCATGATCAGGCATGGCCACGCTGGCTATCAGCATATGATGTGGTTGACCTATGCACATTAGAGTGCTGTCCCCCTCTCAGCAGACGTTCCATCACAGACATTGCCCATTCCGATGCATCATTCACCTACTACATTGAATTGGCAGCATGGTAGAGGCCATCATGCATTTCAGATATTGCCACATCTATAAGCCTAAGAATTTCTCTGGAGGCCATATGGGAACATGCCTGTGTTCCATGATGGCCATAAACATAAGTCGATTGGCATGGGAAGTGTCACCTGGATCAGATGGAGGACAGAGAGCAGGCATCTTCCGAGTACCCCTAACAACCCTCCTGCATGGCACCTTGCCCACACATTGGTTACTGCCAGAGTCAGCAGGCATATAAGCTACAGTAACCACACTTCCCTGATAGAGTGTCTCACCCTCCACTTGTCTAATATCTGAGGACTTACTGAAATGGGTTGGCCTAAGCCATCTGGCTGTGTCTAATGGAATTACAGGAGATGGTTGAATGTCAGCCTCAGTGTCAGATTCAACCTCTGCACCCCTCTGACTGTGCATCTGTTTGGCCACCATCATCATCATCAGGGTCTGCCAATACTCTGACATCAGGTTGTAAGAGTCCTACACTTCCACTGGCAGGATCACCTGTGATTATAAGCAGCCACACAGGAAAACAATTAATTGCTACACTACTGTAGTCAAATGTATGCTAACAAAGTAACAGTGGTGCCACTACTACAGACAGTACAGCAATACACACAAATGTCCTGACATCTACATCACACATATGGATAAAATTATATATTTCTTTGAACTGCTCATCACCACTGCCAAAAAAGATATGTGGCTTACCATATGCAGTTGATGCTATGCTTCCCATTAACAGTGGTCCTGGAAGAAGTTAAGCAAAAGTTAAGGGCAACATCATCACTATTAACAGTAACATAGGTGATTAACATTTTTGCCCATTGTATGACCATTAACTATATTTTCAACAAGAACATGGATGACAAGTCGAAACTAAGCCCATGTGCAATCAATCAGAATGTGTTGTTAACTGTAACAATCTACAAGTCCCCCCCACAAATTTCTTGTTAAACAGAACTAACGTATTTCTGTCACTATTTTACTATATGAGAATATTTAACAATTGAGATACATACGCCCACCTGGAAGCACCCCCTGGGACATACTTGTTGTCCCTGAACAGTAGCACCAATGTCAAGGACATGCTGTTCTGCACTTTCCTGGGAGCTGTCTGGATCCATGACAGTGGACAGGATTTCTTCATTTGCCATTAGTAGTGGCTCTGTAGCAGCCCCCCAGGACTAGTTTGATCACAGGCTACTGTAGCTGCTATCCTCTGTGCAGATTAGATCATGACGGTGGCACTATTGCTCACCTAATCATATGTCCCGCTATGGCTACCTACTACATTCACATCAGCAGCTGTCACCTGCCAAATTTGCATTCTGCCTGATATATCTGCATGTCCTCTCTCAAGCAGAAAGGCACCATGTTGCCTAAAAGCTTCCACAATAACCTGATTCTCAGGGTCATTGAAGGGCAGTTTTGGGGATTGAGACACTTGGGTGCTATAGTCCTAGGTGACCTAAAACACAAACGATGGATAATACACATAAGTATCACAGAAATAAACAATGTTTCCAGATAAAACATAAAATGTAGCATTTCACTATTACCCACTGTTGAAACACAAAACAGACAAGATCTTGAAATATAAAAACAGGAATTGTGTGGTTGCAACATATTACATTCACACACAAAGCAAGGCTGAATGCAAAACAAGGAGAGCAAAAATAGCAATGTATCCTTGTTTTCACCAAAAAGAAATGCAACTTTGCTCTGCCACCCCCAAAAAAACAGGCAAATGACACATTTTGCTAACAAATGCTATCAAATGAACTGTCCCTGAAACTTGTCTACAGATTTAACACAGAACATAACGTTTTAAGCTATGCATGGTCCATCCTAGAAGGCTAACACCCCTGTGTCATTGACAATATAGGACTTTTACCATTTCAAATAAATAACAATAGAAGAGTGTACACAGAAAAACAGTTGTAACATTAACACTTATGATGGCAATTAATAAGGCTGTGCATCTGAGAAAGTGAAATGCCACGACAAACATGCCCATGCCATCAGTACACTTCTAAGTAATGCATAAAGAAAAAAGTAGCATTTGCTAATGCAGCTATATATATATTCACTTTATATCCTCAAAATACTAAAATATCGAAATTCAGTATTTCGAGGCTATAAAGTCGAAACATGAAAACAACAAAAACTCAGAAGCGAAAAATTCAAAATCTCGCACACAAGATATTTTGAATTAGCGTTTCTACTCCACACACACACACACACACACACACACACACACACACACACACACACACACACACACACACACACACACTCACCTTCCTCCCCACACACATACACAAGCTCTCTACTACATAAAAGCAGGAGGGCAAGCCTCCATGCACCCCACACACCCCTACTTAAATATTATAACTCTGATGTTGCACTATATGCAAACACACACAAAACACTACCACACAAGCTACATTCTCCTCGCACACACACATCACAGCAATAAAACACACTAACATACACCACAGCCCCTACCCAAAACCATTAAGAAATATACACTTACCTGAATCCACAACCACAGAGAAACACTGGAAGTGCTAATTCAAAATCTCCAGTGTGCAAGGTTTTGAACTTTGCGCTTCTGAGGTTTTGTTGTTTTCAGGATTACACTTTATGGGCTTGAAATACTGAATTTCGATATTTCAGTATTTTGAGCTTTTAAAGTGAATCTATATATATATATATATATATATATATATATATATATATATATATATATTAACATATTCTTCTTAATGACATTTCAGCATAAGCAGTATATAGCTGAAAAATGCAAGCATACGTTCTCAAGGTCAGTAGTCTTCTATGCAGATATATCCCAAACTAATAACCTATTCTGTGTCCTGCAGATAAGTCTCCTCACCTTCCGGTTCCCTAGCTACACAGCTGTCTTTTTATGGTGTAGATTCACTGCTGGGAGCATGGTGAAGATGCAAATCATGTGTGAACTCATTAGAATTGCTGCATCCCAAATATTTGGCTCCAGGTATCCGATGTAAACATAGTGCAGGCACTCATTCAGCATCTGTTGCTAAAGGATTGCAATGGTGAATGCTTACTTGTAGGAAGAAGGAGAATGCAACTGCAGTGTAGATTGTCCTACCTCAAGTCAGTGTGTCAGCCAGGTTAGACTTACAAAGTGTAGAAACAATTTTATCAAGGTTTTAAATGTTAGTAAGCAGCACACAATTCAAGTTTCTGTTCATTAATGTCCAACCTCCCCTTCATTTGTTGGCAGCTGTATATTATTGTCATTTAATATCCTCTCATATTTTAAGTACAATGATATAGAATGCCTTACAGACTGCCTGCCTCACATTACTGTTCAGATAAAACAAGAATGAACAAGAACTACAGAGAGATATGACAGAACTGCATTTTTGCAAGCAGTAGTCATAAATTGTTCTGTGATTGCACATTGCACTATATCTGAAATTAATACATATACAAATAAATGTCATATGGCTTGTTAGTACTGTGGATGATGGTGCATTTGGTTGTATGCAGAATGCTTTCATTTCCCTGCTCTAAAGCTGTTTGTGTGGCAAAGAGAGATAAGACTCTTTTACTGTATTCTGAAGGTTCATATGTGTGAGAGCTCAAATCCAGACCTGTGTAAAAATGTTTCATGTGTACCAACAAAGAGGTTGTAGTTCATAGGTTCATAGGTGTGTACTAGGCTAATGTCCCTGGAGCCTTCGCATGCCTAGCCCATAAAAAGTGTCTTGTCATCATGCTGCCCAATTTTAGCTCCCAGTCCCTCTATCCAGTAGAGCCACTGGATCCATTCATCAAGGTTTCTCTTAAAGAGGGCCAGCAAGGTGCTCTGCTTGACATGAAGCTTGTTCCAGAGTGTGGGCAGTCTCTAAGTGATGAACCTGTCCCTCCAGCATGTTCGGTTGATTGTGGTAATGAGGTTGAGATCTCTGGAGCATGTGGTGCAGAGGGATTAGGATTTCTTTAAGTGTAGCATTTCTAGCAGGGTTGGGTCGGACATGGCTTTGTATGTCAAGCAGAGATCACCTCTAAGTAGAAGATATCAGATAGAGAATAGCTGAATTTCTTGAGTTTGTCCATGTAGGACATGTGTTTAAGACCTAGGATCCTCTTTGTGAGGTACTTCTGTGGCCTTTCCAGCTGTTGCAGGCATCTGTTGAGGTACATGTCAAATGGGGTGTTATATTCGATGACTGATCTATTGAGGGATGAGTAGAGAGAGAGAGATGATGACCTCTTTCTTCCTGGATGCAAAACCCTTGATTATGAGTTGTGCCACATAGAAGGACTTTCTGATCACAGTGGCAATGTGGTGGTCAAAGGAGAGTCTGCGGTCAAGTCTAGGTGCTCAGATCTCTTATCACACCTTTAGTGTTCAGTGGGCTTCCATCAATGTGGTAATTAGTGGGAACTGAGTTTTTACCAAAGGGAATGATAACACATTTTTTGGCATTAAGCTTAAGACAGTGGCTCCGACATAAGTCATTGGTGTCAGTGAGGCCTTTCTGTAGGATGCTGCATCACTTGGGGAGTTGATAATGGCTCCCAGTTTGAAGTTGTCTATGAACTTGTTCAGCCAGAATCCATGCGCATTGGTCTAGACCTCTGAGAAGTAGATGACAAATAGAAGAGGACCCAGGACCAATCCCTGTGGGACTCCACTCATGACTGGTCATCAGTCAGATTTGGAATCTGCTACTTTCACTCTGTGTATTCTGTCCGTGAGCCAGTTTGCAATGTACCTAGTGATATAGGGGTTGATGCCCAGTTTGGTGAGTTTATCAATAATTCCTGAGTGAGGAATGGTATCAAAGGCCTTGGCCAGATCAAGGTAGGCTGTATGCACTGCCTTATCCTCATCCACATCCTTGGTGACTGTCTCGAAAAAGTCAACCAGGTTAAGCAGGCATGATCTCCCTTTAACAAAGCCAAACTGCATGAGGTCTAGAGTTTGGATATTATCTATATTCTTGTTAAGCAGGTCCATGATGATTCACTCCACAGCTTTACATATCAGACTCATCAGGCTAATGGGGAAATAATTCTCAGGGTCTGTTGTTGTTCCCCCTTTATGGAGAGGGATGACTGTAGCAGTGTACCATTCGGTAGGGGCAAAGCCTTAGATAAGGCTGTGATTGAACAGGGCACACAGATGTGGTGCCAGTTCATTTTTTAGTTCAGGTAGAACACAGGGATATTCTCAGGTCCCATGGATGCTGCATTCTTGGCCTTGGACAATGCAGCTCTTACCTGTGCTGCAGAAATTATGGGTACTTGTCATTCATCTGGAATTGTGATTGGGCCTTTGGGGGGAGAAAGTGGTAAACTTAGCACTGAATCTGTTGGCTAGTATGCTGGCTATATTTGATGGATCAGTGTAGGAGATACCACTGTGCAATAACTCATAGCAAATCTGGGTATTGCTGTGGAGGTTCTTGATATAACTATAGAAGGCTTTTGTGGTTGTTTTTAGTATCTGCTGCAATTCTGCCTTCATAGTTGCCTTTAGAAGATTTGATAAGGGATCTCAACTTTTTGTTGAAGCTAATGAGTGAGTTTTTCCCATCTTGGGACTTCAACTTTTTCTGTAACAGTTTATCCCTTCTGTTGTAGAATTTATTGATAGCCGGGGACCACTAGAAACACTTCTTTTTTTGGAGGAAAGCGCCTTGGTTATATTGGGTATGGCTAGTTCCATGCATTTATGTACATGTTCGTACAGTGCATTGGTGTATGATTTGGCAGTCATGCAGGTATTTTCCATTGGCATGAGTGCCATGAATTTAGCCACCTCTGTCTTCAGGAGCCCAAAGTCAGCTTTGGAGAAATTTTTCAAGGTGGTCACTTTTGCGGGGTGTATGGGTGAGATGTAGATTTCCATGGTGATTAGTTTGAGGAATTGACTGTTGGTGTAGAGCTATGATCGCCCATGTTAGTGATAACCAGGTGAAGGATGTTGCTTCTTCTAGAGGGGGTCAGGATGATCTGGTCCAGGGCATTGGAATTGATGAATTCCAGGAAGCGTTGGACCAGTGCATTGGTACAGGAATAGTTTTCCCAGTTGATGGAGGGGTAGTTGAAGTCTCCTAGAATGAGAGTATTGGGCTGGGCCTTGATAGATTCCAAGGTGCTTAGGATCATGGAGTGAGACTCTAAGGACATGTTTGGGGTCCTATAACAGGCTATGACCTGAAGCACCATCTTACGTAATGTTAATTTTACCTGAAGTATTTCAGATGCATTATGCTGGGCTAGTAGTCTGGAGGTGTGTAGCTCCTTAATGAATATGGAGACACCACTGCATTTGGAGCTTTCGGCCATGTTCAGGAGTCGAAAGGTGTGGAATGATTTGTAGCCTGGAAGTGCAGGGGTGCTTTCTGCCGCTTTAAACCAGGTCTCAGTTACAAGACAAATGTCAACATTCTCCATTTTGAGGAGCGCTTCGAGCGAGTGCATCTTGGGATTTAGATGTCTAATGTTGAGCAGAATGACCCTCAGATCATATTTGTTTATAGTTGTTACAGTGGGATTTTGGTCTTTGGAACACTGCAAGAGCCTTAGCCAGGATCCAGAATCCCTGAGGTGACAGATACAGGCCATCTCTGGCAAAGCATCGAGGTCTGTCAGTCATGTCATCCCATGCAGATACTGGATCCTCTTAGAATGACACCAGAAACTTAGCCAATTGTTGACGTCAATCATTTTCTGCTTGTACTGCAGTATCATTCTGGGTGATGGTAGGATACTGCTCAGGGCTAGGGTCATACCTGCCTGGGCTACATAATCTGAGAGCTCCATCATATCTCTTTTCATGTAGCCCAGGGAGGTGCATCTCAGGTCATTCACACCCACATGGACAATGACTAAGTCATACTTATACTTGCTGTGGAGTGGCCTGAGTACATGTATTATATGGTGGATCTTGTTCTTGGCACCTGATAGACAACTGACTGTCACCTTCTCCTTGTTTAACCTAGAGAGTGGGACAACTGTCTGCCTTACTATTGAGTCTCCTGTGATTAGTATGCTGGGCAAGGTGTTTTGCCTTAAGGGCTTAGGTTGAGGGGCACACTGTGGAGGTGAGTTATATGTCCTGTGGTCTGGTGTGTTGTGGTGGTTGATTAAATTTCTGCCTTGGAGGTCTCTGCTGTTTGGGTAAATTTGTATTGAGAGCCTCCGCAAGGGTAGCTGTGTTGTTTGTGTTTCTATGTGTGAGCTGTGCTGGTGGGTGTTCTGGAGGGCTATGTGTTCCATGCGGTGTGGTGCAAGTGTTGACCTTCTCTTGACCAGCTAGTCCAATCTTGGCTGGAGAGTGCATAGGTTCCATTTTGGTGATATAAGTGCATCTCTCACAAGTCTAAGTGTTGGGAGGTAAAAGGAGAGGGTTGTCTGTGTACATGATGCAGTTGCACCAAGGTTAGCAGGGGAAAACACAGGAAACTGCCCTTTAATCATACCAGAAGGGGTGGTCATAACTAATAAGTACTGGTGCTGTTTACTGTGTTAAACAGCTAGTGCTGATAGTACCTAGGTGTGCTACAGTAATTGCTACAAAAGCCGTTGATGTGCAGAGTGATTAAGTGATTAGAAGTACAAGAGAGAAAAGAACTAGCAAGATCTAAGGGAAAATTTGAAGAGCAGATGTTCTGGCACCTGTAATAGTTTGCCTCAGCTCAGCTGTGCTGCGTGGAGCTTAAACAAGTGCAAACACACGCAAATGTGGCTTTGTAAACCAGAAAGTTGAAATGGATGGAAAAACTGCCCAAACAGGCAATGAACTACAATTTATTGGCCAGAAAACACTCCTCTTGTGGTAGATAGGCTACCTAGAGCTTACCACTCCCACTGATAATCTAGAAGGTTTCCCTCTAACACAGAAAGGCCTGGGGGGACTTAGAAACTTCCAAACAGTCTAGGATACAGCCACTCTATATCTGGACTACACTAGTCACTGGAAAGGTGGGGAACAAGGTAGAGAACAAGGCAAAAACTACTTAATACAGGAAAATAAGCTAAAATGCAGTACAAAATGAAATGTAGACTAACACACTTGAGCATTCTTTGAAATTCCATTTACCAACTGACAGATCTCCCTAAAGAGCAGGTGTGTGCATTTACAGCAACAAGGTTGCTCTTAACCAAACATTGACACAGATGAGATTGTTTTTGACTGTATCATTTTGCCAAGATATATCAAATATTGGACAAGGTGCATATACTATCAGACTCAGTGTGTGTGTGTGTGTGTGTGTGTGTGTGTGTGTGTGTGTGTGTCTGTGTGTGTGTGTGTGTGTGTGTGTGTGTGTGTGTGTGTGTGTGTGTGTGTGTGTGTGTGTGTATGGAATGTGTGAGACTTGGAGAGCCACAGTGTACTATCTGCAAAGTGTTGATAGTTGGACTGAGATTACAAATATAGTTAATATGGTTGGAGGACAACTATCTTAAGTATGGCATATTATGGGAATATCCCAGATAGTAACAATAACATTGAGTAAAAAGTTAAATAATCAAACACGAACTAGGTCCCAAAAAATACTAGTAAAAGCACAGGCAATTGAAGAATGGAATCCAATAAACTCTTCCTGGATCAACGAAAAAAATCTTTTATTCACCAAGTAAACACAATAAAATGCAGGCAACCAATATGAAGTGATATCCACAAGCGCTTTCGCCTGAGACTATGTCAGGCTTTTTCAAGATTATCACTAAACTCTTTTCACAGTGCTTATATAGCTAGGTCATCACATCCGCAATTAAACTTAATTTATTTCTTATTAAACAATTATTATGTTAATCAGTACTTTTTGATTAATCACCATTATTTTCTGTGTATGTGAAACTACCAAACTTAAAACTCTATACTTTATACACCTAACAAATAAAACTGTGTTGACATTAAAGAACTTATATAACATAAAAATTAATCAATTAATTACAATATAAACAAATTTCTTAAAATCCTTTGGAAAACTTAGTAAATTATTGTAAAAATAATAAAATTGTGTGTGTGTAAATATCTTCTATGCTGAAACAAGTAACCCACTTTCATATCATATATTTAAATTACATTAAGCTGTGCACTCAGTAGCAAAACATAATAAATATCTAAAATATTGTTAAAAAATACAAGATATGACATAAATAAAAACTATCAAGATTTGTATAAATTAACATACCTATTAAAAACCTGTAAAATTTTAATAATTCTACAACTTTTACAACATCTGTAGCCTTTACCTAAATATATTTATTTTTGTAGTGACTGGTATAAAAATGTAAAATCCTAAATTAAAACAGTTTGTGTATTTGACAAGATAAGACATTAATAAAAATATTCTATATTATGTAGCATTTAATGAAATATATACATATTAAAAAATGTATACAGTAGTTGTTTTGGTCTCAAAAACAAAACATCTAAGAAAATCATAATTTTGCTCATCTTAATTTTAAAATACTGCTAATGCTAGTGGCTTAATTTAGCCCTGGTGGCTTTGTTACATCCAATCTCAGTTGCCACATTAATTGTCTCTGTTCAAGTGGGGATTCCCAATCACCACCCCTCGGGTTTAAGGGTACTTGTTCTAATATAAGAAACTTCAAGGACATCTTTGGACACACTACAGAATGTTTGTAAAAAGCATTATTTTCTCTCTTTTTCTGTATGTCATAACAGTGCTCATATATTCTTCTACGTAGTGTCCTTTCAGTTTTGCCCACATAGAAACTTTCACATCTCACAAACCCCTAAATAGATTACCCCTTTAGATGCACAGTTGTAATATGTTTCAAATTTAATTTTATATTTCCTACTTTTGACAAAATAACTGTCAACATTCATTATATACGAACATTGTTTACAACTGTTGCATTTAAAAGTGCCAGTTCTTCCACCATACACATTCCTTGAAAAACTTTTTTGTTTTTCAAACATATTTTTAAGGTTGGTGTTTCTGGCGTTCACAAATGTTGGTTTTGTGTGTAAACATTTGATAACTTCCTCATTGGATCTTAAAATTGGCCAATATTTTAGTATAAATTTTTTTACTTTTATTGAGTCGTTGTTAAAGGTGTATGTAAATGCTTTATTGTGTTCTATATGTGACATATTGTTTTCTCTTAATGGGCATTGTTCTGTGGTGACACCAAGCAATGGAAAAAAAAGTGTCAACCCTTTTGGTTCTAACTTCAGTTAACATCTCATCTATCAATTGTTTAGGGTAACCCCTTTCAAAAAAAAAATCAGTTAAAAGCAAGGTTTCCTTTTCAAATAGTGTGTACGTACTACACATTTGGGATGCCCTAATGAACTGTCCTTTAACAATTCCTTTCTTTTGTTGGAAAGGGTGTCCACTACTAAAATGTAAATATGTATTTGAAAATGTGTTTTTTCTATATACTGATGATTGGAATGTACTAGTTTCAGTATTCTTTGTTAATAAAACATCCAGATAACTTAAGCTACTTTCACTTATGTTATATGTAAATCTTAAAAAGTGTGTAGTGCTATTGATGTATGTTAAAAATTTTTGGAGGTTCTCGTAGCTACCTTTCCAGAGAATACAAATATCATCTATGCATCTCTGGTAAAGAATAATGTTCTTTCTCCAAGATGTTCTAAAAATGTATTCATTTTCCCAGAAGAATAAAACAACATTAGCATATGCTGAGGCACAGGGTGTGCCCATTGCCACCCCTTTCCTCTGCTTGAAGAACTCTCCGTTAAAATATATAAAATTATTATTTAAAATAATTTCCATAAATTCTACCAAGAGGTTGTTAATCCTTATACTAAAACCAGAGTGTTTAGTTAAAACTTGACTAAACCATTCTAATCCTGTAGTGTGGGGGATGCTGGGAAACAATTCGACAACATCTATGGTAACCATATATTCAGTTTCTGTGAAGAATTCTTTTTTAACCTTTTTAAGAAACTCCCAAGAGTCCTTGCAAATATGTTTAAATGATGAAATTGTATTTTTCAACGTTAAATCTATATATTTTCCCAGTGGTTTAGTGATGCCCCCTGCACCTGCCACAATTGGTCTAAATTTTAGGGGGTGTAAGGTTTTGTGAACCTTCGGGATACCAAAAATTATTGGTATCAATGGTTTACTCATTAATAAATAATTAAATAACTTTTCATTTATAGCACCTTGTAACAAATTGTCTTGTAAAAAATATCTAATTTTTGCATGGGCTATATTAATCTTGTTTAATGATGTTGTGCTATATTGTTCGGTATCATGTAACATGCTGAAAATTCTCTCTTCGTAATCATTTTATACATCAAAACAACACCTCCCCCTTTATCTGGTTTCATTACTCTGATTTCATCATTTCTCAATTGTTCTATTAGTAAAAAACTTTCTAAATGCATATTTGTAGGTTTGTTGTTATAATGAGAAACAGAATTTCTAATGTCCAGTTCTACTAAATCTTCAAAAATTCTAACTACTGGGTGCATCGGTGGGTTAAAAGTACTAGCTCTATTAAATAATTCCTTTGGTGAAGCCTGACCTTTAAAAAATATATTTAAATTTAGTTGTCTGGTGAGTAATTTCAATTCTAGTATGGTTTTGGGAATGTCCATGTGATTTGTATTTTTTAACAATATTTTAGATATTTATTATGTTTTGCTACTGAGTGCACAGCTTAATGTAATTTAAATATATGATATGAAAGTGGGTTACTTGTTTCAGCATAGAAGATATTTACACACACACAATTTTATTATTTTTACAATAATTTACTAAGTTTTCCAAAGGATTTTAAGAAATTTGTTTATATTGTAATTAATTGATTAATTTTTATGTTATATAAGTTCTTTAATGTCAACACAGTTTTATTTGTTAGGTGTATAAAGTATAGAGTTTTAAGTTTGGTAGTTTCACGTACACAGAAAATAATGGTGATTAATCAAAAAGTACTGATTAACATAATAATTGTTTAATTAGAAATAAATTAAGTTTAATTGCGGATGTGACGACCTAGCTATATAAGCACTGTGAAAAGAGTTTAGTGATAATCTTGAAAAAGCCTGACATAGTCTCAGGCGAAAGCGCTTGTGGATATCACTTAGTATTGGTTGCCTGCATTATATTGTGTTTACTTGGGGAATAAAATAATTTTTTCGTTGATCCAGGAAGAGTTTATTGAGTAAAAAGTTCCATTAAGATGTTGTGTGTGAAATATTAGAATTAGATCTACTTAAAGACAAAGAAAAGCTACACTATTTGAAGATTATGCATCTGGGGACAAGAAGGGGCAGATAGCATTGCACATCTGGGGATATGACCCTTTTTCCTAGATGATGAGATGCTTACAGCAGTAGTATCACAGTGCAGACTATAGGGGACAAAGGGCAGATTATAACAGGAAACTATATGTATTACAAAAAGGGCACTGAATATCCCGTAAAGTTTATTGGAGGATTGAATATCAAAAGATCTAGAACAGTTCAGAGACCCTGCAACAGTTTCTCTGCAAGGAAATATCCTGGGGGCTCTGCCCTTGAGAAGCAACCTGCTATTAGAGAGACTTTGGAATGTGTTGGCACCATTTGGATTAGTTTCTACTGCCTCATCATTTCTCCATGTGAGAGGAAATATGGGTAAGCAGAAGTAATTGACTTTGCAGAAGGCTCAGCATTAAAAAAAGTTAATCGGTACAGCAAATATGTGAAAGCATGGTAAAAAAAAGAAATATGTTCCTTAGACTTAAAGGGGGGGGTGTCATTGCATAACTGTTATGTCTTATTATTAACAGAAGCACTACCTGTATGGAGGACCTAGTGTCAAGGTTTAAGCAATGTTTACTTTTGTATATAAGCTGCCTCCATAAAAGACCAAAATCACTATTATGTAAAATTCAAACAGTGATGATTTGTTTCACTATTAATTAGTTTAAAAATTCACTACTGCTATGATTTAATTTTTTACTTTCTCAGTTTTGTATTAGCATGCTGACAGAGTAATTTGATATTCCTGATAATATCGGGATGACAAGAGTTAGATCTGTATACATAATTTAAACCAGGGGAGACAAATTAAAGAGAGGAAGAGACAGAGAGAAAAAAAGAGTGAGGAAAGATTATAATAGGTAGAAGGTGAGGTACTTTATCAATTGTAAATGGACCCCACCTAGTGGAATAGGTAGGTACTGGTGATAGGAGAGGATGAACAGTATGACTGTAAGGCTGTAACTCAGGGGGATCCCTCTATCACAACTTCTAGACTCTTCTAAGGATACTCAGTTTTATGTTATGAAGAGGATTCCAAGTATGGCCCATTAGGCCAAAAGGCAACTGACCAGCTTAAAACAGAAATCCTAGCAAGTGAGAAAGGAAGAATGGAGCAGTTAGAGGGGGAAAATGTGTTATACGTAGGAGGGTATAAGATGGAGTGTTAAACAAGAGGAGAGAATATTGCCAGGTGTGTCATGTAGAATGTAGGGTGTTGTTCTAGATGGATAAAAAGGAAAATGATACTCAGAATTTGGTAAATGAAGGGTAAGATAAAATTCCCTTAAGTAACTAAACTGAAGACAAGAGATACATTTCACTACAAAGTATTTACTGTCCTGAGCTAGAAATTGAACATATGCCTGGAAAATGTAAAAGGGCATTTACAATTATTTTAGGAAAGGAGGGCAGAAACATAAAAAGAAAAAAAATGAGAAAGAATATATGCTTATTTAAATGGATATAATTATGTGGAAATTTCTGGACCAAATAGATATGAAGGAGTATTTTACAGAATCTTTTACATTCATGCGATGAAATGGCTGGAGAACAAACAAAATTAGATTTTTTTTTACCAGAGTACAACAGTGCCATGATAATTGTAATAGGATAGATATGGAATTTTAAAGGGCAGGGGGAGATGTTGTTAGACAAACTAGAGATGTAGGAGCTAGGCATGACATGAATCCTTTCAGGATATAATTTTTCATATTACTGAAGATGCATTACCAAAACGGAAATGTCTAAAGGACAGTTGCTGGGAATGGAAACAGTGTAGCACCCAAAGGGTGGTTGAAGGACTGATGACAGTATGAATATGATAGCTGAAAAAAACAGATGAGATTACTTGGGAAGCATTTAGAAAGCATATTTGACAATAAGGGGAGGAGTTAAGAAATAAATAACCATGATCTTAAGCAAAAACAGAACCCTTCATTTTAAGCTAACAAAGCACAAAGTATGTATTTGAGCAAATGTGGCTGAGTACAAAGGAATCACTGAGAAATATGTAGCAAAGCAAAACAGAAATTCAGACAGACTACTGGAGGGTAGAAAGCTGTCACTGAAAAATATCCAGCAAAGCAAAATAAATTCAGATGACACTGAAGTCAATGAAATGAAATAAAAAAGCTTACATTGTACAAGGAGGAAAGAGAGACTATGAAAAGCCTTAAATCTTTGTATGCATAGCAATGTATGTACATCAGAACTGAACATGGGGGGTAGGCTGAGCTGAAATACCACTCTGCAAGGGAAAAAGTTAACATTGGAAGGCATTAAGATGTTGAGTCTGGTATCAGACTAAAATGGAAAGTCATATGATATGTCTGGAGATTATAGAATGTCAGGGCAAGACCGCCCCACCACTATTTTAGCAGAAGTGATTTAAAAATAGAACATTTCTTCTATTACAAAAGATGAGCCCATGGTATGAAAAACTGGTATGGAAGGGGAACAACCTGTGAGAAGCACATGAGGGTCTTATGCAGATGTATTTAACCTCCAAAATGAAAAAAAAAAAAAAAAGAAAAGAGAAATGTGCCTAGCAGGTGTTGGATATAATATAGTGAAGAAAATGCAACTATGCATGATCACTGCCAGCAGAAATGTAAAGATTCATATCAGGTATTTGGGCAGAAATCAGACTACTCCTTAGATTTTTATTTTTTATTTAAAGAGTAAAGAAAAACTCCACCATATTGTTAAACAAGCAAACACATCAGGTTTAGCCTCAGGAATAAAAGTGAAGTAGCAATAAACTGGTAGAGTGGGATGTCGAAACTGGAAAATTGTAAGGAAGATATAGAGTTAATAATAAAGTGATATGGAGATGCAAACTGAAGGGAATGGTAGGATTCTTGCAGGAGATTCCATTCTACAAGGTGGGGATACAGTGAGCAACAGAACTTCAGAGATATATTATTATCCATGTCATGAAAGCATATGAATGTGAAATAAACAAAAGAAGATTAGAGATGAGCTACAGAATCTGGGTGGTGACATCACTATCTTTACATGATAAAGCCATACAAGGGATTTTTTTAGTGGGAAATTATTGTTTGCTAATTGATTGTTTATAGGTTTGTAGAGTCATAGTCAAGTACTAGGCAACTGATCTGCAGAACATTTCAAGCCAAGCCAAAAAAAAAATATTCAAAAGTTCTCTCTAGCCTCAATGAGGTCAAGACAAGATAGACTGGGCAAGACAAAATAAACCAGGAGAGAACTTAAGGCTGCCCATCACATTATCTAGATTTACCTCAAAAGTGTTCATAAAGTTCACAAGAAGGCATTCATCTGAAGTGCTCTCTGGCAACTCACTGCTGCAAAATCACTTTAAACAAAAGAAAAGGAAATCCATCTATCCATAACCTCCTTTTTCTAGAAGGGGCTGGGGTGTCACATCAGTAGTGACCATCACCTACAGCTAATGTTCAAATCACTTGGCAGCTAGCCCTGCTGAAATTGTTCTTCCATATTTATAACAAACAGATTAATCATATGCACTCATACCTATAGCCAGTTTAGAGCATCCGGTCTTATCTACTGCATATCTTTTCAATGTGAGAAGAAACTGAGAAGGCCTATACAAACACAAGGAGGACATGTAGTCTCTGCACAGAAAGCACCTAGGCTAAGAATTGAACTGGAGGACATCTTGCAACAACACTACCTGCTTCACCACTGCCCCCTGCACTGAAGCACATGAATTTTATAAAGCTACCCTCATTCTAGATCATAGCTGATGTCTTCTAATCTTTATACTTGGACACATACCACAAGCTGAGCAAGGATTGTCTGGAATGCACTTTATTCCTTTGTCTATTCCTTTGTGTTGAGGGGCTGGGATATCCATGGGACACTTGCTGACCCATAAGTTTATTTCCATGTCTTTCTTGCTAGTGCTTTGGGAAGCCTCCATACATCAAGTCTGCAGTAAGTGAACCAACTATGCATATACATCACATCTCTGTTTAGGAAGCACAGATATATCTAGTTAATTGCATTTACTGCAATGCGATGGAATATTCCATCATCTATATACAGTATAAAAGATCATCTATAAGAATGCTGCAGTTGCTTGTATCTGAAAATTTAGATCATGCAAATCTCTACAGGTTCAACATTTTAAACATTTTCAATAAAACTCTAAAAGATCTTCAAAATTAACCTTAATTCTTATTTGGACAACACATATTTTGGTGTTGCCCTAGAAATCCATAAGTCTTACATGGATGAGAGTGCAACTAATCAATTTAGAATTATTGTCATTTAACTCACTGATTGGTATTTGCTGTTGAAAATCACTGCCACTGCTGCTATATTAGTGTTAGCACTGCTCCAGTAAGATGTGCCAGTACTAACAGATGTGATACTGCCGTATAAAAGTTATACACAATTAATTTTAATGGCTGCCAAGTGTTAGAGTGCACAAAGTACAGTTTTGTACCTACCATAAATGTAGATGTTCGCGTGTACACCCTGCTGCAGTCATCACACTTGGGTTATCCTGTCATCAGGCGGTCCCGCAGTCAGCCGGAATTCCAAAGTCTTGGTCCGGCATCGGTTGCTGTCACTTCTTCCCTGATGTCAGTGCGCCAGGGGTATATATATTGCATCCAACGCCATTTTCTTCAGTTTTTCTTGCCCCATATGTCAGGTGCCCCCAAAAAGGTGGTCAGTAATTAGTACCAAATTGAGTAATATTTGCACAAACACAAAATCCCTCCAGCTATAAGCAAATACATCAGGAAGGTATTGTAAAGATGTAGCCAGTTAGATCAGAGGGGATGGAGGGAGGGTAACCTGGACTGCAGCAGGGTGTACACTCGAACATCTACATTTATGGTAGGTACAAAACTGTACTATGTTCATTGTGTTACCCTGCTGCTGTCATCACACTTGGATAGAATCCCAAAGCTAAGGATGGGTGGAGGAGTTATAGAGGGTTAGAGGAGGCTAGAAGGCCCTGCAGAACTGCAGTGGCGAAGCCAGCCCTAGTCTTAGAGTAGAGTGGTAAGTGATAGTGTTTGGTAAAGGTGTGTACTGAACTCCAAGTTGCAGCTTCTAAAATCTCCTTGTTTGGAACCCCCCTGAGGAAGGCTGTAGATGTAGCTGCTGCCCTGGTAGAGTGGGGCCTAATGGTAGCAGGAACTGGTTTTCCATGATGGGTATAGCAAAAACGAATGCAATGTCCTATCCATTTGGAAATGGTTTGTTTTGATATAGCCTTCTCTTGTGAAGCTGTAGCATAGGATACAAAGAGCTGGTCAGATTTTCTGAAAGCCTTAGTTTTATCCAAGTAGTAACAAAGTTGCCTGTGAATGTCCAAGGAATGCAGGAGTCTTTCTCCTTTGTTCTGTGGATTTGGGAAGAAGGTGGGTAAGTGGATGGTTTGATTTAAAGCCACACTGGAAACCACCTTAGGCATGGAGGAAGGATTAGTTCGTAGAGAAACTCTGTCTTGATGGAAAATAAGGAAAGATTCCACTGCCATTAGTGCCTGCAGCTCTGAGACTCTTCTAGCTGAAGTTATTGCTAGCAGCAGGGCAGTCTTCCATGATAGGAACTGTAGATCTGCAGAGAAAACTGGTTCAAAGGGAGGTAGCATAAGTTTTACTAGAACAAAATTGAGGTCCCATGTTGGTGTAGGTGCTCTCCTGGGGGGCCTAATTTTTTTTGCCCCTCTGAGGACCTGCCTTAGAAGTGGATGTGAAAATAAGGGTGGATCTATATTGTAGTGGGCTGAAATAGCTGATGCATGGATTTTAATGGAAGAAAAAGAAAGTCCTTTGTGTAACATCTCAGTTAAATACTTTAGAATCTGAGGCATGTGAGGCTGAAGTGTGTTTTGGCCTTTAGCTTGGTTCCAGGCACAAAACCTTTTCCATTTGTCCGCATAGGCCTTCCTGGTGCTGGGCCTCCTAGTTTCCAGAATAACATCCATAAGTGCTTGGGAAAGAGGAGCTGGCTGGATGCTTAGGTGATCTGCCATGCAGCCAGATTTAAGGTTTTGAGCTGGCTGTGAAGAATCTGATTGTTTTGCTGCGTGAGCAAATGGGCAATTTGTGGTAAAATCCAAGGTGGGCCCTGGGCCATATTCCTCAATAGTGGGTACCAGTGCTGGTGTGGCCAGTCTGGGGCTATGAGTATCAGTCGTGGTCTCTCCTTTCTGACTTTCAGAAGCACCTTTGTGAGGAGAGGCACTGGAGGGAAGGCATATACTGTCAGGTTTTTCCAATTGAATGAGAGTGCGTCCACTTTCCAAGCTTGATGTTGAGGTGTCCTTGTACAAAATTTTGTTAGTTGATAGTTTTGAGGACTGGCAAACAGGTCTATGTCTGGAAGGCCCCATTTTTGAGTTATCATTGCAAATACTTGTGGATCCAGTTTCCACTCATGGGGATCCATGATGTTTCTGCTGAAGTTGTCTGCCAATGTATTCTTTTTTACTGGCAGGAATTGAGCTTGTAACTGAACTTGGTAAGCCAGAGCTGTGTTCCACAAGGTCATTGCTTACCTGCATAGAGGGTAGGAGTGTGTACCCCCCTGTTTGTTTATGTACCACATTACTGTGGTGTTGTCCATCCTTATTGTAAGTTGTCCTGGATGTAGTAGATTCTTGAAGGCTGTCAGAGCATTCTGTACAGCTAGCATCTCTTTTTGATTGATGTGAAGATTCCTTTGATCTGCAGTCCATATGCCTTGAACGCACTGTCCTGTCATGTGTGCCCCCCAGGCATAGTCCGATGCATCTGTTGTCATAGTTTGCCTGGCTGGGGGCAAGGTGAAAGGCTGACCCTTGTTGAGGTGACATGCCTGTGACCACCATAGAAACTCCTGTTGTAGTCAGGGAATGAGAGATATCATTGTGTCCAAGCTGTGGCTGTGTTGAGACCATATGCTTTTTAGGTACCACTGTAATTTCCTCATATGCAGCTTTGCAAATGGTATTAGTAGTATGCAAGATGCCATGAAGCCCAAGGCCTGCAGAATTTTTCTTGCAGGTAGTTGGGTCTTTATTGCCATTGTTTTGAAATATTGAGTCAGTTGTTGTTTGTCTGGCGTCAGATAAGCGTTCTGGGCCGTTGTATTCAAGCTGGCACCCAGGAATGTCATATTTTGTGAGGGTACTAGTTTTGATTTCTTTTTGTTTACTGTGTACCCCAGGCAACTTAGAAGATGTTTTACAAAAGCCAGATGTTGTAAGAGGATGTCCTTGCTTTCTGCTTGGATGAGGCAGTCATCCAGGTATGGGTATATTTGAATTCCTCTTTGTCTGCAGTATGCAATTACTGGTGCCAGGCATTTTGCGAAGACCCTGGGTGCAGTAGATAAGCCAAAGGGCAGTGCAGAGAATTGGTAATGGGTTGAACCTGCAATGAAACAGAGGTATCTTCTGCAACTTTGTCTGATAGGGACATGCAGGTATGCCTCCTTGAGGTCCAACATTACTAGCCATGCTTTCTTGCCCAACATGGGAAGAAGCTGCTGTAGTGTTAGCATCTTGAATTTGGGTACTTGTATGAAAGTGTTTAGAATTGAAAGGTCCAGAATTGGTCTCCAGGCATTGTCCTTTCTGGGAACTAGAAAGAGTCTTGAGTAAAATCCTTGGCCTTGCTCTCGAGTAGGTACCAGTTGAATGGCTCTCATGTCCATGAGAGCTGTAATTTGTTTTTGTGCCTCTGCCCATTGATTTTGTGGCAGGTTTGACATTCCTCTTTTCATTGGCAAGGTGTGAGAATGGAATCTGTATCCTCATGAAATTATGTCTAGGACCCATTTGTCCTTTGTGACAATGTGCCAGTTGTCTGAAAAAAGTGTGAGTTTTCCTCCCAAGGGGGCTGCCAAGAGAGTGTTGCTTGGCCAGATGAGGTGCAAGTCATTGAGTTTGCCTTGTGGTAGTTTGGGACCTGTCTTCTCCCTTCTGTGTTGCAGTGCCCCATTGGCGAGGTTTGTACTGGGCTTGTGGTTGTCCTCTGCCTCTTGGACGTCTGTATTTACCCCTCTGTTGTCTGTCAGTAGCTGGAAAGGACCAATTTTTTGTTGGCCAATTTCTGCTGAAGTGAGGGGGCTGTACCTGTAGGAAATCTTTGACTGTCTGCATAGATTTTGCCTTATCCTCCATTTTCTTTAAGACTTCTTCTGCTTTAACTCCAAAAAGAACATCCTGCTGTAAGGGAGCATCTAGAAGCTTAGCTTTAACATGATCAGGCAGAGTTTGTTCCTTTAACCAAGCATGCCTACATATAACAGACCCAGTGACAGCTGCTCTGCAGGAAGCCTCCAAAGAATCAAACCCACATTGTAAAGTATGTTTGCCCACCTGTTCAGTTGCATGCAACAGATCCTGCATTTCTTTCAATTCAGACTGTTGAGGGAGTGCACTCATTTTTTGTTTTAACTGAGACATTAGAAATTGCTGATATTTTAGCATGTGGAATTGGCAATTTAGTGCCCTCATATATAGAGTGGCTGAGGTGTAAACCTTTTTCTCCCACCTGTCTAGTGCTCTGGAGTCCCTTTCAGAGGGTACAGGATTTTTTGCCATAGAAGCCTTAGCCCCTTTGGGACCCTGGGAGATTGTCTCTGGATCAGCAACAGGGCTTTTATAAAGAAATTTGTGGGAATCAGGCACTCTATAATATCTGTCAGGTTTGGCTGGAGCAGGAGGCAGAGAATCTGGGTTCAAACTGGATTCTAAGTAAACATCATCCACAATGTCCAAAACTGGGGGGATGGCAAGTGGTCTGTGCTGGGGGAGTAAAAGAAACTCTCTGAGCCTTTTCTTTGAGTCAGAGTAGTCCTAACCTTCCCAGTGAAAATGTTCCCTCATAGTGTATAAAGTTTCCCCAAAGGAGTAGTCTTCAGGAGGAGAAGCTGAGGGAATAGAATCCTCAGCATCAGAATCTTCATAAGGGGAGAAGGAGTAATCTTGGTCCTCAGAGGAGCCTGAGGAAATAGACACTTGTTCAGAGGAGGCATATTCTTCCTCTTGTCTAGGCCCTTTTGTCGGGTGGGGGTTGGGAACCCCTGATTAAAGAGATCAAATCCTCAGCCATTTTGAGCATCTGTTTCTTAGGCATGGGGCCTTGAACTGGAGACTGAAGTGCAGTCTTTTTAGGTTTAATATGAGTCTTAGTCTTAAGATACATTTTTATGGTGACCGTTGTCGGTCTGAAGATGCCTTCAGAAACCAAAGGTGTTTCTGCAGCACCAACATCTTTTTCAGTAGTGTCGTCAGAAGGGGCTAAACAAAATGGCTGCATCGGCCTAGTACTTTTGCCAAAAGTTCCAAAGCAGTCTCGGGTTCCAGATTTGCAGTAGTCAGGGGCTGCGTCGGAGCCTCACTGAAGACCAGTGAACTGGAGAACGGACCAGCCGAGGCCTCGGAGTCTGGCTTGGGTCTAGGCTGCCTCTCCTTATCCTTGCATTTTTTGTGCACGCCGGTAGTCGGTTGCTCCGACGACATAGTGTAGTTAAATTTTCTACCGAAGTAGTGTCGTGCGAAATCAAAGCGTCTTTTTATAGTACGCTTATTAAACCTAGCACAAAAACGACAACCAGCGATGTCGTGACTGGGCCTAGGCAAGGTATGTAGTAAGAATGAAAATCCTTATGAGGTATTTGCTTCCTACAAGAAATACAATTGTTAACTTTTTCTGACATCGGTCTGAGGCAAGAAAAGTTTCCCCAATGGGGTACTTAGCTTTATTGAAGACTTCAGATCTGAAATTCGACTTCAAAAATCTCAGGAGTTGGCCGACCGGCACTTGCGAACTGCTTCTGCTTCAGGCACCTTGCGGCAAGAAAGACTGAAGAAAATGGCATCAGGTGCAATATATATACCCCTGGCACACTGACGTCAGGGAAGAAGCGACAGCAACCGACGCCAGACCAAGACTTTGGAATTCCGGCCGACTGCGGGACAGCTTGATGACAGGATAATCCAAGTTTGATGACTGCAGCAGGGTAACACGTTGAACATCAGCAGCTGTGTCTAAATTCAGTGATATCCTAGGTGCTATAGTCTCTTTCTATGCATCTTCCTGTTCACCTCAATCTCTACAGAGGCTGGAGATAAAACAATGGTAAAAAGAAAAAAAGGTATGTTGGCATTGTTGGCATGGATTAGCAGGATATTTGGTGAGTGACAGGACTCAATACTTACAGTATGGAGGTGATGATTGTGCCGTGACTTCAGTCTCCCATCAGCCAAGGAGGTCAGGCTTGCAGACATTCAAGGCACTTTAAAGGTGACAGCACTGTTCAAAAGAATGCCAGTAGCAAGTGTGACAGCCTTGGCCAAACTATTCCAGGCAACATCTTTATATAGTGTCCCAATATAGCCCTCTTGCAGGAGCATGCAGCTGCAATGTTTATGGAAGATGTTCAGAAAATCTAGGACTCCTCATCATACTTCCTCTGTGCTATTAAAGGAATGCTACTCATACCTTATTCAGCCATACTTGTCTCATCTTTAAATATTTTAGTTAAAATCACAGGCAATTGACACCCAAAACAGTTCTCACATGTTCCATCCTCTGCTCAGTGATTGTCACCAACTGACATCTCAGTTGCATGATGGATGGCAAAATAACACTTTTTTATAGCTCCTATGATACTTTAAGGTGTGTCCTGCATTCCTCTTTATGCTGCTGAGAATGAATGCTCAACAGTGAATTCATCTTTTGTTGGTTAAAGATAGGATGAACATTACTCTCAACCTTCCACTGTGGAAAACCACCCCTCATAATCTGGCACAAATGGGAAACGTGGAGCACTTAATACCTTCTTTCCAGCAACTGCAAATGTGACTCTCACAGCATGGCTATCATGATGTTTTATAGTTACAAAATATTCTTTTGCTGCATTAATATTGTTCAGTGTTATTTCCCATTTTTGTCATTTAAGACTATTGCTAACAATGTTGAGATGTGTGGAACATGGCTCTTTATAGGTTCATAGGTTGGTACTAGGCTATCGACCCTAGGACCTATAAAAGCCTAGCCATAACAATTCCCTGGCTATTTCTTCCCACAGTATTTGGTTTCATGGACCCCTGTCTAGCAGGGTGACTGACGTGATCCCCGGGGTGAATTTCCTATCTCCCATCCAGTCATCAAGGTTCCTTTTGAAGAGGGCCAAAGAGGCACTCTGCTTGACATGTATGAGCAGTCTATTCCAGAGTCTGGGGAGTCTCTGGGTCAGGAACCTATCCCTCCTTTAAAACTTAAATTAAGGAATATTCCACATAATGAGGTACACTTGAGAGGTATGAGCATGATAATTTTCCTACCCCTATAGTCTGAAGTTCCCATGCATGCAAAGAACTGACATCAGGTGGGTAGGCATATGCAGATCATTGTGTTGCAATTAACATGATATTTATTAGGTTTACTCATCACACAATTTGAGTGATTCAGAAATAATATTGAGATGATCCCTATTTTGCATATTTATCATGTACAGAGTGGAAAAAGTCACACAACTGGGGATTGTGGAGTTGGTGTAATGGGTTAGGTTCTTACCTCATAGACAGGAAGTACAGGGTTTAATCCTCACCAAGGAGAAATTAGCTAAGCTTAAAATGGTCTACTAGGGCAGCTAACTTACTACTTACCTATAATCTCCTTTTTTGAGGGTGCAGGATTATCATAATGGTTAACGTGTTTACCTCCCAGACAGAAAGTACAGAGTTTGATCCTGCGCTAGGGCTATTGATTAGGCTTCAGATGGCCCTTCAGAGCAGCTTGCTTTATATTCACCTTCATAGCATTTTTGATTGCAACTCAAGAGGTCCGGGGTTCAATTCCAAGTGTCCATTTTGACACAATTGGATTGAGTTGCACAGCTAGGCTTTTAAAAGCCCTGGAGGTCATTAGCCTAGTATGAACCTATGAATGATATAAGACTGATGGAACACAAAGATCCTCCGTGCACCACAGAAGTCAAACTTGTGTATGGAACATGCTTATCTGAAATAATTGTTATTACAAAGTCTTATCTGCTTAGATAAGGTATATGGTGCTTTTCGCTCCTATGTCTTTGCAAAGGGTATCATTTTGTATGCTATTTACTGTAAGGCATAGAATTGCTGTCAAAATTTCAGTGTATCTATATCTATTGGCCAAATATCTCTGAAGGACTACATTGTAAGTTTATTGGCCATAGTAACATGTAAGCATGTTACGGTAGATTGTAGCAATGTTAGTATGCCATATACCAGAGCAATGTTGTGGGCAATAAACATGTGTTCTACGAAGGTTATGACTAATGATCATATGCTTATTCGGTGGCATGCTTGTTAATTTGCATTCATGTGCTGGCATTTTGAAGTGTTTAGGGAATGTGCTTAGGACACAGTAATGCTTGACATTCAGATGAAGTTTGTTTTATGAATACACATATGTTAGTGTCAGAGACTACTAAAATGTAGCAACTAGCCTATTAGTATAGCATTAATGTTAGGATTTCTAAGACCCATGTAGACCCCAGGTGTAAGGGTTTCCATGCCAAAAGAGCTATGCCTAAGAAACAATCAGAAAATGTTATATTTATCTACTTGCCAAGTTTACAGAGGCTGAAAATGAGATGCTAAACTCTGAGCTTTGGCCAGCTAAGACCTACATGCAATTAACTGGACGTATAAGTGAATTTAAGCAAATCTTTATCTGCACTTTTTCCAAATAATACAGGATTTAAATTGATGTATTTGTGTTGCATTGAATACTATCTAGCTGGAAGTTGTGGCTTTGTTCTTTCAGTTAATGCTTGTTAGAATTCCTGCATAGCCAGTGATAAGTGGGGGTAGTTCACTTCATTGTTATTAGGTTTCTGCTTTATATAAGTGGTACATTTTGGATTATTTTCTGCTTAAACTCTGAGCTTTAGCCAGCTAAGACCTACATGCAATCAACTGGACATACAAGTGAATTTAAGTATATCTTTATCTGCACTTTTTTCAAATAATACAGGATTTAAATTGATTTATTTGTGTTGCATTGAATACTAGCCAGCTAAGACCTACATGCAATCAACTGGATGAATAAGTGAATTTAAGTAAATCTTTATCTGCACTTTTTTTCAAATAATACAGCATTTAAATTAATTTATTTGTGTTGCATTGAATACTATCTAGCTGAAAGTTGTGACTCTGTTTTTCTTCAGTTAATGCTTGTTAGAATTCCTACATAGCCAGAGATAAGTGGGGGTAGTTCACTTCATTGTTATTCAGTTTCTGCCTTAAATAAGTGTTACATTTTGGATTATTTTCTGCTTAAACTCTGAACTTTGGCCAGGTAAGACCTACCTGCAATCAAGTGGACGTATAAGTGAATTTAAGTAAATCTTTATCTGCACTTTTTTTCAAATAATACAGCATTTAAATTGATTTATTTGTGTTGCATTGAACACTATTGAGCTGGAAGTTCTGGCTGTTTTTTCAGTTAATGCTTGTTAGAATTCCTGCATAGCCAATGATAAGTGGGGGTAGTTCACTTCATTGTTATTCGGTTTCTGCCTTATATAAGTAGTACATTTTGTATTATTTTCTGCTTAAACTCTGAGTTTTCGCCAGCTAAGACCTACATGCAATCAGCTAGACGAATAAGTGAATTTAAGTAAATCTTTATCTGCACTTTTTTCAAATAATACAGCATTTAAATTGATTTATTTGTGTTGCATTGAATACTATCTAGCTGGAAGCTGTTGCTCTGTTTTTCAGTTAATGCTTGTTAGAATTCCTGCATAGCCAGTGATAAGTGGGAGTAGTTCACTTCATTGTTATTTGATTTCTGCCTTATATAAGTGGTGCATTTTGGATTATTTTCTGCTTAAACTCTGAGCTTTGGCCAGCTAAGATCTACATGCAATCAACTGGACGTATAAGTGAATTTAAGTAAATCTTTATCTGCACTTTTTTCAAATAATACAGCATTTAAATAGATTTATTTGTGTTGCATTGAATACTATCTAGCTAGAAGTTGTGGCTATGTTTTTTTCAGTTGATGCTTGTTAAAATTCTTGCATAGCCAGTGATAAGTGGGTGTAGTTCACTTCATTGTTATCTGGTTTCTGCCTTATGTAAGTGGTACATTTTGGATTATTTTCTGCTTAAACTCTGAGCTTTGGCCAGCTAAAACCTACATGCAATCAACTGGATGTATAAGTGAATTTAAGTAAATCTTTATCTGCACTTTTTTCAAATAATACAGCATTTAAATTGATTTATTTGTGTTGCATTGAATACTATCTAGCTGAAAGTTGTGTCTCTGTTTTTTTCAGTTAGTTCCTCACCCACCCTCCTCACTTTTGCTTTGGTGTTAATCTTGGTGGCTTTGAAACTGACCACCCCACTTGTAAATTTGCATTTGGATACTCCTCCTGGGCCCATCTCATTTGCTCACTCAAAAAAAAAGTGTTGCACTTTTTTCATCTGTTTTTACTGTATTCTTGTTTCTTCATACTTTATTACTTTATTTTGCTTTTGCATCATCTTAAAAGTGGTCAGTTGTTTTTATTTCTGCTTGGTGTAACTATCATTCTAAGCCTTTTGGTTTAAGCACTTTGGCTTCAGACCATTTGTTTTACATTATGAAGGTTTGTGGCAGGACAGGTAGCTTACATCCTTCTAAGTTGTGAACTGCTGACTGAAGGCTCAGTGTCTGTTATTCTAAAAGTGTATTAGTTCTGGTTTAAGTACTTGGGCTTCAGGCCAGTTATTTTACATTAAGAAGGTTCGTGGTCTGCACTCTTGTGGGAGGAGAGGCTGGACTCTGCCCTTCTGAGCTGGGAATTTCTGATTAAAGGCTTATAGTGCATGCATATATGAATTGTTTCTTACTGAAATTAGTGTGCCTTGTTTGGTGTAGCATATACTAGATCCAGGCCTGCTGAATCTAGCTTTGTTTGTATAACTTGAGCACTAATCCAGGCCTTCTTAAAAGTATTCAATTGTATTTATTACTGCTTTGTAGTAACCTAATTAAAGTGTAGCTATCATTCTAAGCCTTTTGGTTTAAGCACTTGGGCTTCAGACCAGTTGTTTTACATTAAGAAGGTTTGTGGTCCACACTGTTTTGGCAGGAGAGGTAGCTTACATCCTTCTAAGTTGGGAACTGCTGATTGAAGGCTCAGTGTTCGTTATTCTAAAAGTGTATTAGTTCTGGTTTAAGCACTTAGGCTCCAGGCCAGTTATTTTACATTAAGAAGGTTTGTGGTCTCACTCTTGTGGGAGGAGAGGCTGGACTCTGCCCTTCTGAGCTGGGTATTTCTGGTTAAAGGCTTATAGTGCCCGCATATTTCAACAGTTTCTTACTGAAATTGGTGTGCCCTGTTTGCTGTAGCATAGACTAGATCCAGGCCTGCTGAATCTAGCTTTGTTTGTATAACTTGAGCACTAATCCAGGCCTTCTTTTTGGAGAAGGTTCCCCTGCATCCCAGTGGCAAGAATGTGCAGTTAGAACTTGTCTGATTGAAGACTACAGGAACAGGGCTCAGGTTTGAGATTTTTTGCTGGTTAATTGAGTAATTTTTTTAAAAAGCATTTTCTGATTGCTTGTAGTCATCTAAAGCTGTTTTAAGTGTATTTTTACTGTGTGTAGTCATTTAAAGCTGTTTTAAGTGTATTTTTTACTATTTTGCCTTATCTTTTAAAAAAAAATGTGTTTTCCTTGTTTCCCACCTTTCTAAGCAAGTATAGTCCAGTTTTCAGGCTAGTGCTGAATTCAGGGCTGTGTTACAGTTTTCTGAGTTGCCCATACCTTTCTTGGATAGAGGGAGGTTTCTCTGTTCACCTGTGAGAGAGGGAGCTTTGAGCAACCATTTGTCCCTCGAGGAGTGGTTCCAGCCCAGAAGTTAGTAGTTTATAGGCCATTTTAGGCTTATGTCTATCTCTTTTATTTCCCTGCTGTAAAAAAACATGTTTGCATGGTTTTTCACATCTGGGCAGTGCCACTTAGCTAGGGCTAAATGTATCCCGACTCCACCAAGTCTCCTCTTCAGTTTTTCCCTTGAATGTGGTCTAACTCTCAACCTAAGCACTTAAAAAGCATCCTACAGTCCAGCACTTGCTCAGACCTAATAGCAAGCACTAATATACCACGACACTTGATTGCCCAGCAGGGCAAGGCTCATTATTCACCCCTCACCAACCAAGTGACTAAGCAGCTCACCCTACTCTTCAGGCATGACCAAAGGGCAATTTCAGGTATACTCACAAAAAAAAACTGAAATGCCGCAAAACAAAACAAACTTGAAAAAGGAAGCCGGCAAGATGATAAACCTCAGCAGATGCACCAATTCCAGACACAGTGATGCACAGTGACCGGTTATCTTCTTGGAACCAACCATCTGATTTAGTACCGGAAGCCAAGGATCAAAATTTTCAGGACAATGCCTCAACCCATCAACCCACTCCGGGAAGGAGGCAGAGATACAGAACCAGGAGGAGGAATTAGGTTCACCTGTCTTTTCTACAGTATTCCCAGTAATGAGCCCGTGTCAGATTGTTACCAAAACTGGAAAGGACTTTAAGATTTACAGTTATTCAGGGTTTGTTTCTACCCCACCATTGGTGGATCTCCTGGCTAAGGATTTGACATTTGTACCCAGTAGGAGGGAAGATGTGGCCAATACCTTGACTGACCTCAAGCTTTTTATTAGAAAGCTTAATTTCCAGCTTATTTTTGGTGATCAGGTCATGATGCCGAAGGATTTTCACTTTCCAAGTACATTTAATCCCCCTTTACATCATTGTCTTTGTCTTTTTGAATGACTGTGTGACTTAGACATTCGTCATTTATTGAAATGTAAACGAATTGTGCCTTATAATATCAACAAAGATGAGAAGTGCCTTTTAGAATTGTTAACCAGTTCTTCTGTGAGGGTTATGCAGCCAGACAAGGGGGGGGGGGGAGGACTGGTAGTGATGGAAGAGGTAGATTACATTCAGAGAATGGAAAATATTCTGGCATCTGAAACCTATAGGGAGGTTTCAAAAAATGACTTGAATCAGATTGTGACCAGGGTCTGTACTTATTTCAATGACATGTTCATTAATGGAGTCATTAATGTGGAAGTTTTTAACTATATCTGTACCCCTAACCCCAGGATACCTGTCCTGTTTGGCAATCAAAAGATTCATAAGAATGCGCATGACGCCCCCCCATGCACCAATTGGTGAGTGCAAGGGGCAGTGTGACTTACGCTGGGGCGAAGGTGGTGGACATGATTTTGAAAAAGTATGTGTCCAATGAGTCCCACATTTCTAAAGACTCCTGGTCATTTCTTGAGAGGGTTAATCGTACTCCTTGTACAGGGGAGAGTAATTTCTTGACAATCGATGTTATTGATTTGTACTCTTCCATCCCTCATTCCATAGTGTTAGAATGGATTGAAGCTATCATGACCATTAAATAGGCACCTGCTGGGGACATTCTGATGGTGAGGAGTTATTGGACATCATTCTGACCTGTAATTTTTTCTCCTTTAACAATTGTTGGTTCCACCAATTAATAGGGGTCCCTATGGGGTCTCCTTGTGGGGCCAGCGTTGCTAATTTGGTGATGACTTACTGGGAGAGAGAGTTTGTTTTCCCTAATCCTATCATTCAGGAGAAAACCCTGCTTTACACTAGATTCTTGGATGATATTTTTATGATCCTACAGTGGGAGAGGGAAGTGGCTGAGACACTGTTAGATAGTTTTAATACCTCCACCAGTTTTTTGAAATTTACATTCAATTTTTCTAAGGAAAGGATCTCTTACTTAGATGTGGAGTTATTTAAGGATATCCCTCTTGGCTGTTTTACTGCCAAAATTCATTGTAAAGTAACTTTTTCTAACAGTTATTTACATTTTGAGAGCAGTCACCCCTTCCATCAGAAAAGGTCGATAGTAAAAGAGCAGTTGGTGAGGGTGGCAAGAATGGTGTCTAAGTTCAGCGACTTCCTTGAAGAATGTCAGTTTATTCATGGCCTTTTTTTGAACAGGGGATACCTGGACCATCTCATATTAGAATTGGTCAAGGAAGTTTGCAGTAAGAGGAAGAATGGGTTCTACGTACCAATTTTGGGCAATAATGTAGCACCCCAGAACCCCGAGCCATCCTATATGCAAGCCCGTGTGAATTACCTTTGCAGTTTTATTACAACTTTCAATGCTGATGCAGGGGACATTTCCTCCATCATAAAGAAAAATTGGAGTATTTTACGATTAGACATGCAAGGTAACTCACAGTTTGAGATCACACCCAAGGTGGTGTTTAGGAGGGTGTTGAATCTGAAGAGTATTCTACAGATGAAATTGAACCATGCCCCGGTTAGGGGGAATGTACAAATGCAATATGTGTAAATACTGTAGGTTTATTAAAGAAGGGACCTTTTTTAGTATTGGGGAGACCAAATACCCCATCAGGAGTAGATTTAACTGTGCCAGTTCACATGTGGTATATTTGGCTAGGTGCTCTTCTTGCCCGGTGTTTTATATAGGAAAAACTGATAGGAAACTTCAGGAACGCCTTTATGAACACCTTTATGCCATCAAAAAAGAGAATATGGAGAATACGCTTGCCAGGCATGTTAAGGAATACCCGGGTCATGAATTTACTTTTTCATTCATTGATCAGGTAGTTCCTTCCAATAGGGGAGGTCCAGATACATTACTTTTAGAACAAAAGGAATTAATTTGGCAGCTAAAACTAGAAGCTTATCATTATCCAGGCTTAAATGGAATGTTATCCATTTCTTGTATTTTAAAATTAAGAAGTTTGGTTAGGTAATTTTATTGTATTTATTTTTGTAGATTGCATCCATTTTAATTTCCTTATCTATTTTTTATCTATTTCAGCATGGCTTACAAAAGTATGGATATTCCTTTTACTGCTTGTTCAGTAAGGTTGAGTCCTCAGGGAAGGGTTTGAGCAGGTGTTGTGAATTTATTGGCTTAATTGCTAAGTAGTCATGTGATTTATGAGCTTTGTATTAAGGTGTAAGCTGGAATGTATTGTTTGTTTTTCTGATGAAGTTGGTGTGGGACACTGACGAAAAGCCTATTATTGTTGAGCTTAAAATAAAATTTTAACTTGCAGTTTATCAGCATCATTGTGTCTGGAATTGGTGCATCTGTTGAGGTTTATCGTCTTGCCGGCTTCCTTTTTCAAGTTTGGTTGAATTTCAAGTATACTCTCCAGTCCAGCTGGTGAACCTGGGTATCGTGAGGCAATGTTACAACTGCCTCATGAACACAGACAACCCTCTCCTCCTACCACAAAACATTAACATATGCAAGAGATGCAATTATATAGCTAAATTGGAGGCTAAACTCTCTCCACCCAAGACTGGAACAGGCAGTCATGAGGAGAAGGTTAACACTTGCACCACACCTCCAGCCTCACATAGACATACTAAACCAGTACTGGCAATAAATACACATAAATACAGAAAATCATACTCGGAGGCTCCAAATAAAAACCTGCAAAAGCATCACAGACCTCCAAAGCAGACAACCAAAAAACCTGCACCTCCAGTCACAAACCAGACAACACATAAAACATAAAATCAGTATGCTGCACAATCACAGCCCTTAAGGCAAAATAACATACCTAACACACTAGTAATAGGCGACTCTATAGTCAGGAATACTGACGTCCCACTCACTAGGCTGGACAAGGAGAAGGTTACTGTTAGCTGCCTGCCAGGAGCCAGAATCTGCCACATAACACAAGCACTCAGGTCACTCCAGAACAAGTACAAATATGACTCTGTCATTGTTCATGTTGGTGTGAATGACCTGAGACGTACCTCCCTGGACTACATGAAATGAGACATGGAAGAGCTCTTTGATCATGTAGCCCAGGCAGGTATGACCCTGACCCTGAGTAGCATTCTGCCCTCACCAAGAATGATACCACAGTATAAAGAAAAAATGATCAATTTCAACAATTGGCTAAGCTTCTGGTGTCATTCAAAGGGGATCCAGTGTCTGTCAGCCTGGGACGACATGCTCAGCAAGCCTCGTTGCTTCGCAAGAGATGGCTTGCACCTGTCACCCCTAGGCTTTTGAATACTGGCCAAGGCTCTTGCTGCCCCCATAGTGCCTTTTTTAGGCAAGGCTCAAAAGTCAAACCCACACTTTTGTAAGCAGCACAAATAAAAAAATGAGGGTTATGCTACTCAATGGCAAGAGTTTAAATCTCAAAATGCACACACTCGAAGCACTCCTCAGTATGGAGAACATCGACATCTGTGCAGTAACTGAAACCTGGTTCAAGGCTCCACAGAGCACCACAGCACTACTGGGCTATAACTCATACCACACATTTTAGCCACAGAACATGGACCGAAACACAAAAGGAGGGGTTGTATCCATATTCATCAAGGATACCTACACCTCCAAGTTAGTGGGGCAGCATGATACCTCCGAGATCATCCATGTGCAACTAACATCAGGCAAATCTGCAATGCAAATTGTGGCCTGCTACAGATCACCCTCCATGACTCAGGACCACCACTCTGCCTTTCTGGAGACACTGTAAAACATGAAGGTTCTACCGAACACCCTGATATTGGGCATTTTCAATTACCTTACCGTTATCTGGGAAAACTACTCAAGTACAAACTCCCAGGTCCAGTGCTTCCTGGAATTTATCAACTCAAATGCCCTGGATCAGCTGGTAAACTCCCCTACCAGAGGTGAAAACATATTGGACCTGGTCATCAACAACATGGGCGACAGGTGTTCCACACCGGAGGTCAACCCGTCACTGGTTAGATCAGACCATAAACTAATCACTCTGGATGTCTACACCACACCACCACCTCCAACCAAGGAAACCACAGTGAAAAACTTTTCTATAGCAAACTTCACCTTACTTAAGACAGAGGTGGTAAGTTTCACAGCCCCCACGCTAAAGGATAACAGTGTCCAAGATGCAGGAACCTTTACAAATGCACTCTATGAGCACCTACAAGGATGCATGGATCATGCCATCCCCAGCAAAACCAAGATTCACTCCCCTAAGAGAAGGAAACCAGTCTGGTGGACCCCTGCCATAAACAGGCTATACAATAGAAGGAGGAAACTAGTTCATAAAGAAAGCAAATCCCAAGAAGGAAAGACATCCCTGATCAGTATCAGTAAGAAACTAAGGTCTCTCATAAAATCCTCCAAGGCTAACTTTGAAAGAAAAATAGCCAAGGATTTGAAAGATAACCACAAAGCCTTCTTTAGCTATGTCAAGAATCTAAGTGACAAATCGCAGATATGCTCTGAGCTAGTGCAAAATAGCACAAAATATACTGAACCCACTGATATTGCCAACATCCTGGAAGACAGATTCAGTGCAAACTTCACCCCCTTCTCACCCCCATCTCCAAAAGGGCCCACAACAATACCGGAAAAGTGTAGTGTCCCGGAAATCACAGATGAAAACAGCCCTTTCAAAAGCCAAAAGCACAGCAATGGGGCCAGATTGTGTCCTAGGCTGCGTCTGGCATGAACTACAGAACGAACTAACCCCCCACCTAAACACACTGTTCAACCTCAGCCTCTCCACAGGTTATGTGCCCATAGAATGGTGCACAGCAATGGTTATTCTGCTCCACAAAGGAGGGACCATAACTGACCCTGGTAACTATCGCCCCATAAGCCTGACTAGCCTGGTCTGCAAGGCTATGGAGCGCATCATCATGGAACTCATTAACAAAGACATTGGGAACCTCCAAACACTTGACCCGACCGAGTTCGGCTTTGTTAAGGGCAGATCATGCCTACTAAACTTGGTTGACTTCTTCGAGACAGTCACCAAGGACATAGATGAAGGGAAGGTAGTTCACACAGCCTAACTTGACCTCGCCAAGGCTTTTGACACCATTGCATTTTATATGATTTTGGCCTAGCACTCAAGTGTGGGGTCATTTATTGCACTGTTGTGATTATTTTGCTGCTTGTGTATGTCTGCTACCTTTAAACTACAACAAAAAGAAAAAAAAAAATCTTGCTTTTTTCCCTTTGGAAGTTTCTAGAAGGCCAGTGCTTGCTTGGGCTAAAGGGACGTCCCTGTGTTCACCAGGGGGTGTGGTTAACACTGAACAGCCTGCTTGTCCCTGGAGGAGTGGTTACTACCTAGAAGCTGTAGTTTTATTGGCCATTTTCGGTCAATTCTAAACTCCTTGATCTGTCTCTCTTAAAACCTGCTTTGCCGCCTACTTTTTGGCATTTTCCGGCTTGCTAAAGTTTATATCTGTAACAGTAACAGTACTTGGAACACATCTAGAGCCTGCTTACTGCATTTCCTGTGTTGCACTTAATTTAAAATTGTTTTTTTCTCTAAAAACTGCATTTTACCTGATCTTGGCTAGCACTCAAGTGTGGGGTCATTTATTGCACTGTTGTGATTATTGTGCTGCTTGTGTATCTCTGCTACCTTTAATCTACAACAAAAAGAAAAAACAAAAACAAAAAAAATCTTGCTTTTTTCCCACTTTTTGAAAGGTAAGAAAGTTCAGTTACAGATTTGCTGTTCTGAACTGTTTGGAAGTTTCTAGAAGACCAGTGCTTGCTTGGGCTAAAGGGAAGTCTCTGTGTTCACCAGTGGGAGTGGTTAACACTGAACAGCCTGCCTGTCCCTGGAGGAGTGGTTACTACCTAGAAGCTGTAGTTTTATTGGCCATTTTGGGTCAATTCTAAACTCCTTGATCTGTCTCTCTTAAAACCCGGCTGCCTCATGGTTTTGGCATTTTTTCAGGCTTGCTAGTTGTTGCTGAAGCACCTACCAAGGGAAGAAAACGCTGATAAAAGAAAAGGAGCCACTTTTGGGATTTTAAGCATTTTCTTCAGATTTTTTGTTAAGTTTTACTGCTTTGCCGCCTACTTTTTGGCATTTTCTGGCTTGCTAAAGTTTATATCTGTAACAGTAACAGTACACGGAACACATCTAGAGCCTGTTTACTGCATTTCCTGTGTTGCACTTAATTTAAAATAGTTTTTTTCTCTAAAAACTGCATTTTACCTGATCTTGGCTAGCACTCAAGTGTGGAGTCATTTATATACTGTTGTGATTATTTTGCTGCTTGTGTATCTCTGCTACCTTTAAACTACAACAAAAAGAAAAAAAAAACAAAAACAAATCTTGCTTTCTTCCCACTTTCTGAAAGTTAAGAAAGTTCAGTTACAGATTTGCTGTTATGAACTGTTTGCAAGTTTCTAGAAGGCCAGTGCTTGCTTGGGCTAAAGGGAAGTCTCTGTTTTCACCAGTGGGAGTGGTTAACACTGAATAGCCTGCCTGTCCCTGGAGGAGTGGTTACACCATCATACTAGGTGACTTCAACTACCCTAATATAGACTGGGAACACTACTCAAGCCCAAACACTCTAGCCCAAAAGTTCCTGGAATTCATAAACTCAAATGCCATGGAACAACTAGTCACCATCCCCACAAGAGGAGAGAACATACTTGATCTCATCATCACGAACATGGGAACACAATGTTCAACGCCAGAAGTATACCCCTCACTGGTGAGATCTGATCACAAACTAATCTCGCTGGAGGTCCTCATCCTGCCCCCACCTGAAATGAAAAAGACCACAGTAAAGACTCCACGTGGGCCAGCAGAGTAATCCAGGCTGCAGAGAGCTGAATAAGCGACTTTTCTTGATACTAAGTATATTTTTTGTTGCTTTCCACATCTGAATACCTAGCAACTGTATTTCGCCTGCCTTTCTGATACATTGAAGCTGTTTTTACTGCATTTAACTTAATATTGCACTTGGAATCCTTGTTTGTTACTATTTGACTGTATTTGTAGCAAATTCTTCTGTGTAAGCTGTAGTAGCTGATTCATAGCATTTATAAGTGTTTGCTGTACCTGTTTCTGCCTGTTTTGTGAAAAAAAAGAAAAAATATCTCTTGTTTTTCCTGCTTTACTAGTTTAGTCCAGTTTCAGAGTTGCTGATTCCTGGGCTTTGGTTGTAGTTCCTGTGTACTGTTTCCTTGCCTTATTTGGGGAAGGGAAGCTACCTTGCTTACCAGTGGGAGTGGGAAGCATTGAGCTGCCTTTGTCCAGTTTTGTGAGGTTTCAGCCAGTAACTAGTAGTTTATTGGTCGTTTTGGGCCAGTTTCTAGCTTTTTCCAGCCCCTGGTATAAAACTTTTAGCTTGTACCTACTCAGCACAGACTCCACGTGGGCCAGCAGAGTAATCCAGGCTGCAGAGAGCTGGATAAGCGACTTTTCTTGATACTAAGTATATTTTTGTTGCTTTCCACATCTGAATACCTAGCAACTGTATTTCGCCTGCCTTTCTGTTACATTGCAGCTGTTTTTACTGCATTTAACTTAATATTGCACTTGGAATCCTTGTTTGTTACTATTTGACTGTATTTGTAGCAAATTCTTCTGTGTAAGCTGTAGTAGCTGATTCATAGCATTTATAAGTGTTTGCTGTACCTGTTTCTGCCTGTTTTGTGAAAAAAAAAAAAAAGAAAAAAATATCTCTTGTTTTTCCTGCTTTACTAGTTTAGTCCAGTTTCAGAGTTGCTGATTCCTGGGCTTTGGTTGTAGTTCCTGAGTACTGTTTCCTTGCCTTATTTGGGGGAAGGGAAGCTACCTTGCTTTCCTGCTTTACTAGTTTAGTCCAGTTTCAGAGTTGCTGATTCCTGGGCTTTGGTTGTAGTTCCTGTGTACTGTTTCCTTGCCTTATTTGGGGGAAGGGAAGCTACCTTGCTTACCAGTGGGAGTGGGAAGCATCGAGCTGCCTTTTGTCCAGTTTTGTGAGGTTTCAGCCAGTAACTAGTAGTTTATTGGTCGTTTTGGGCCAGTTTCTAGCTTTTTCCAGCCCCCTGGTATAAAAGTCGCTAAACGCACGTTGGCGATTTAGAGCGATTTAGCCCGGAGCTGCCACTGTTGCACACTAGGGCAGTGCCGGTTAAGCAGGTTTAAACTATTCGGGCTACCTAAAGTCCACTCTTCAAATTTTCCCTTAAAACTACCTTCCTCAAACTATACTACTGATCAAATCAACGTATCCTATAACTAAAAAGATCAACTCTACTTGACTCCAAGTAGACTATTCTCTATCTATTAAACCTAGCACTTGCTCCTACAGTACTTATTACCTTGATACGGCACTCTTGTCATAGATGGTACCCCAAAAAGGCAACCCCCCATTTCTCGGTCACCCACGTCCCCCGGAATCTTTTTTTAAAGTTTTTTGTCTACCCTTCTAGCATGTCGAGGGATCAGTTGCTAGTGTCCTCTCCTGCTCAGCTGGTGAACCTGGGAATATTGAGGCAATGTTTCAATTGCCTCATGTACTGAACAACCCTTTCCTCCTCCCACAAAACACAAATACATGCGAGAGATGCAACTATACGGCCAAACTGGAGGCTGAGCTCTCTCAACATAGGACTGGCAAGACCAGTCAGGAGGAGAAGGTTACCACACACACTATAGACCCAGTCTCACATAGTACCATTACAACCTCAAATCATACACATAAACACACAAAGACATACTGGAGGCTCTGATCAAAATCTACCAAAACAGCAGAGGCCACCAAAGCAGACACCCAAACAACCACCACCTCAGAACACAACACCCATAACACATAGACCTCACAGTCAGAGTGTCAAACAGTCACAGCCCTTAAGGCCAAACACAATGCCAGACACACTAGTCATTGGTGACTCCATAGTCAGACACACTGATGTCCCGCTCACCAGACTGAGTAAGGAGAAGGTCACAGTAAGCTGCCTGTCGGGCGCTAGAATCCGCCACATAGCAAGCACTCCGGTCTCTCAACAGCAGGTACAAATATGACTCAGTCATTGTCCACGCTGGTGTAACGACCTGAGGCGTACCTCCTTGGACTACATGAAAAGAGACATTGAGGAGCTCTCTGATTATGTAGCCCAGGCAGGTATGACCCTGACCTTGAGCAGTATCCTACCTTCACCAAGAATGATGCCACAATACAGAGATAAGATGATCAGCTTTAACAATTGGCTTAAACACTGGTGTCATTCAAAGGGGATCCAGTATCTGTCTGCCTGGGATGACATGCTGGACAAGCCACGCTGCTTCACAAGGGACGGCTTGCACCTGTCACCCTGGGATTCGGATATTGGCAAAGGCTCTTGCCACCCCATAGTGCCTTTTTAGGCAAGGCTCAAATTCTAAACCTACCACCCTAGAACACAAAAAGGAAAAACTAAGGGTAATGCTGCTCAATGCCAGAAGTCTAAATCTCAAAATGCACGCACTCGAGGCCCTTCTCAGTATGGAGAACATCGATGTCTGTGCTGTGACAGAAACCTGGTTCAAGGCTCCTGAGAGCACCCCAGCTATCAGGTTTTACCTCATATCATGCGTTCGGCCCCAAAATCCGGACAATACCAAGAAAGGAGGGTATCCATATTCATCAAGGACACCCACACCTCAAGACTGGTGGCAACGCACAATGCATCGGAGACCATCCAGGTGCAATTAACCATAGGCAAGACTGCTCTGCAAATTGTAGCATGTTACAGGCCACCCTCACAAACTCAGGAAACTCACATGGCCTTCCTGAAAACACTAGAGGGGATAAATGTATCACCAAACACCATCATACTAGGTGACTTCAATTACCCTAATATAGACTGGGAACACTACTCAAGCCCAAACACCCTAGCCCAAAAGTTCCTGGAATTCATAAACTCAAATGCCATGGAACAACTAGTCACCATCCCACAAGAGGAGATAACATACTTGATCTCATCATCACGAACATGGGAGCACAATGTTCAACACCGGAAGTATACCCCTCACTGGTGAGATCAGATCACAAACTAATCTCGCTGGAGGTCCTCATCCCACCCCACCTGAAATAAAAAGACCACAGTAAAGAACTTCTCAAAAGCCGACTTCACACTTCTAAAGACTAGTGTGGTCTCCTTTCAGGCCCCGAGCGGGAAAACAATACTCAACGCGCTGAATCACTTACAAATGCCTTCTACCAGCACCGGCAGGACTGCATGGATAAGGCAATCCCAAGCAAAACAAAGACTCTTTGTACCAAAGGCAAGCGTCCAGTCTGGTGGACCCCAGCCATAAACAAACTCTACAACAAAAGGAGGAAGCTACTACAAGATAGAGCAAAATCCTTAAAAGGTAAGACACCCTTGATCACTATAAGTAAAAACTAAGAGCTCTCATAAAATCATCCAAAGCAAATTTCGAGAGAAAAATAGCTAAAGACTCAAAAGACAATCATAAGGCCTTCTTTAGCTATGTTAGAAACCTAGGAGGAAACTCCCAGATATGCTCAGAACTAGTTCAAAATGATGTGAAGATTACTGATCCTACAGACATTGCCAACATACTGGCTGACAGGTTCAGTGCAAACTTCTCCCCTCCCCAAAGGAGAGATATCTATACCAAATGAGTGCAGCCCCCAAACATCTCCAGCCCAAGTGAGAACTGCTCTCTCCAAAGCAAAAACACAGCATCCATGGGACCCGATGGTGTCCCCGGCTGTGTGCTCCACGAACTCAATGAGGAATTAAACCCACAGCTAGGACAGCTGTTTAATCAAAGTCTTACCTCTGGATACGTACCCAGGGAGTGGCGCACTGCAACTGTGGTCCCACTTCACAAAGGCGGTGCCTCCACAGACCCTGGAAATTACCGGCCCATTAGCTTGACAAGCCTTATCTGCAAAGCCATGGAGAGGATCATAATGGACCTCATAAATAAAGACATAGGGAATTTGCAGACTTTGGATCCAACCCAGTTTGGCTTTGTCAAAGGCAGATCATGCCTTTTAAACTTGGTTGACTTTTTGAAACAGTCACCAAAGCCATTGATGAGGAAAGGCAGTCCATACAGCCTACCTCGATCTGGCTAAGGCCTTCGATACAATACCCCACTCGGGTATCATTGAAAAACTCATCAGCTTAAATGTTAACCCATACATCACAAGATGGGTTGCAAACTGGCTGAGTGACAGAACCCACAGGGTCAGAGTTGCTGGCGCCATGTCAGACTCAAAGCCTGTCACAAGTGGTGTCCCACAGGGCTCAGTCCTGGGCCCACTCTTGTTTGGCATCTACTTTTCCGAAGTACAAGCAAACACAGGAGGGTTATGGCTGACAAAGTTTGCAGATGACTGCAAACTGGGCACCATAGTAGAAAACACATCTGACACAGATATCCTTCAGAAGGGTCTCACAGAAACGGATAACTGGTGCAAGAGCCACGGCCTAAAGTTAAATGCCAAAAAATGCATAGTCATACCCTTCGGGAAAAACAAGGTTACCCCTAGCTACCAAATAGGTGGCAATCCACTGAGCACAGAAGAAGTTATCAGGGACCTGGGGACCCAGGTTGATAGTAGTCTGTCATTCGACACCCATGTAGCTAAAGTAGTTAGGAAGTCCTTCTACATTGCCCACCTTATCATGAAGGGATTCTCATCTAGATCAAGGGAGGTCATAGTCTCCTTTACTCATCACTCATCAGACCAATGATTGAGTACAATGCCCCATTCGGAATGTATCTGACCCGACACTTGCAGCAGCTGGAGAGGCCACAAAGTTCCTCACCAAAAGGATAAAGGGTCTCAAAATCTGTCCTATGCTGCCCGACTGAAAGTACTCCAGCTCTATTCAGTAAAGCCACCGCTTGCTCAGAGGTGACCTTTGCCTAACATACAAGGCCATGTCAAACCCAGATTTGATGAATATGCTTCACCTCAAAAATCTAGATCCATCAGAGCCACAAGGGGGAGACTTAAACCTCGACACGGCTATTAATAGGGCGTGCTGGAGAGATAGATTCATCACCCAAAGACTCCCTATGCTGTGGAACAAAATCCCGGTACATGTGAGGCAGAGCACCTCGCTGGCCTTGTTCAAGAGAAATCTTGACCAATGGATGGGAGATCGCAGATATACCCCAGGAATTACCTCAGTGTCACTGCTCGACAGAGGCACAGCAAAATAATGGGTATAGTTCCCCATACTAAAGGGGTGGCGTAAGCCACAAAACAATGGGCTAGGCTTATAAATGCCCTCGGGCAGATAGCCTAGTATGAACCTATGAACCTATGAACCTATGAAAGCCGACTTCACACTTCTAAAGACTAGTGTGGTCTCCTTTAAGGCCCCTGAGCTGGCGGTTAACATTACTCAAACCGCTGAATCACTTACAAATGCCTTCTACCAGCACCTGCAGGGCTGCATGGATCAGGCAATCCCAAGCAAAACAAAGACTCTTTGTACCAAAGGCAAGCGTCCAGTCTGGTGGACCCCAGCCATAAACAAACTCTACAACAAAAGGAGAAAGCTACTACAAGATAGAGCAAAATCCTTAAAAGGTAAGACACCGCTGATCACTATAAGTAAAAAGCTAAGAGCTCTCATAAAATCATCCAAAGCTAATTTTGAGAAAAAAATAGCTAAGGACTCTAAAGACAACCATAAGGCATTCTTTAAATATGTCAGAAACCTAGGAGGAAACTCCCAGATATGCTCAGAATTAGTTCAAAATGATGAGAAGATTACTGATCCTACAGACATTGCCAACATACTGGCTGACAGGTTCAGTGCAAACTTCTCCCCCCCTCCCTCCCTAAAGGAGAGATATCTATACCAAATGATTGTAGCCCCCCAAACATCTCTAACGCCCAGGTGAGAACTGCTCTCTCCAAGGCAAAGAACACAGCATCCATGGGACCTGATGGTGTCCCCGGCTGTGTGCTCCATGAACTCAATGAGGAATTAAACCCACAGTTAGGACAGCTGTTTAATCTTAGTCTCACCTCCAGATCATTGCCAGGGAGTGGCGCACAGCGACTGTGGTCCCACTCCACAAAGGTGGTGCCTCCACCGACCCTGGAAATTACCGTCCCATTAGCTTGACAAGCCTTATCTGCAAAGCCATGGAGAGGATCATAATGGATCTCATAAATAAAGACATAGGGAATTTGCAGACCTTGGATCCAACCCAGTTTGGCTTTGTCAAAGGCAGATCATGCCTTTTAAACTTGGTTGACTTTTTTTGAAACAGTCACCAAGGCCATTGACGAGGGAAAGGCAGTCCATACAGCCTACCTAGACCTGGCGAAGGCTTTCGATACAATACCTCACTCGGGTATCATTGAAAAACTCATCAACTTAAATGTAAACCCATACATTACAAGATGGGTTGCAAACTGGCTGAGTGACAGAACCCACAGGGTCAGAGTTGCTGGTGCCATGTCAGACTCAAAGCCTGTCACAAGTGGTGTCCCACAGGGCTCAGTCCTGGGCCCACTCTTGTTTGGCATCTACTTTTCTGAAGTACAAGCAAACACAGGAGGGTTATGGCTGACAAAGTTTGCAGATGACTGCAAACTGGCCGTAGTTGAAAACACATCCGACACAGATATGCTGCAGAAGGGTCTCACAGAAGCGGATAACTGGTGCCAGAGCCATGCCCTTAAGTTAAATGCCAAGAAATGCATAGTCATACCCTTCGGGAAAAATAAGGTTACCCGTAGCTACCATATAGGTGGCAATCCCCTGAACACAGAAGAAGTTATTAGGGACCTGGGAACCCAGGTTGACAGTAGCCTTTCATTCGACACTCATATTGCTAAAGTAGTTAGGAAGACCTTCTACATTGCCCACCTTATCATGAAGGGATTCACATCTAGATCAAGGGAAGTCATAGTCTCCCTATACTCATCACTCATCAGACCAATGATCGAGTACAATGCCCCATTCGGAATGTATCTGACCCAACACTTGCAGCAGCTGGAGAGGCCACAAAAGTTCCTCACCAAAATGATAAAGGGTCTCAAAAATCTGTCTTATGCTGCCCGACTGAAAGAACTCCAGTTATATTCAGTTTCCTACCGCTTGCTTAGAGGTGACCTATGCCTGACATACAAGGCCATGTCAAACCCAGATTTGATGAACATGCTTCATCTCAAAAAATCTAGATCCCTCAGAGCCACAAGGGCGGGAGACTTAAACCTCGACACGGTTATTAATAGGACGTGCTGGAGGGATAGATTCATCACCCAAAGACTCCCTATGCTGTGGAACATAATCCCGGTTTATGTGAGGCAGAGCACCTTGCTGGCCTTGTTCAAGAGGAATCTTGACCAATGGATGGGAGATCGCAGATACACCCCAGGGGTTACCTCAGTGTCACTGCTCGACAGAGGCACAGCAAAATAATGGGCATAGTTTCTCCAAACTAAAGGGGTGGCGTAAGCCACAAAACTATGGGCTAGGCTTATAAATGCCCTTGGGCAGATAGCCTAGTATGAACCTATGAACCTATGAACCTAGAAGCTGTAGTTTTATTAGCCATTTTGGGTCAATTCTAAACTCCTTGATCTCTATCTCTTAAAACCCAACAACTCTCTTTCTGCACGGTTTTGCGCACTGAGCAGCATCGGGCAGCGCCGCCTAAACAGGTTTAAACTATTCCAGGCTCCACAAAGTCTGCTCTTCACTATTTCCCTTAGAACTGTTCAAACTCTCAAAGTAATCACTCTATTCTCTTTCTAAAACCCTGCACTTGCTCAGCTCTTATAAGGAAACACTAACTAACTAAAGCACTACACCCTCCTTGACTTCTCATAAGTATTAAGCTCCCGATTGGTCCTTCCTGATCAAGTGAAAAATCATTTCCCTTCCCTAATCTGATCAGTAAAAAAACAGTTCCCTATACTAATCTGGTATGTCCAAGGGTCAGTTTCAAGGTTACTCTCCAGTCCAGCTGGTGAATCTGGGAATTTTGAGGCAATGTTACAATCGCCTTATGTACACAGACAACCCTCTCCTCCTTCCAACAAACTCTAATACATGTGAGAGATGTAGTTACACAGCCAAACTGGAGGCAGAGCTCTCTCAACCCAAGATTGACACAGTCAGTCAGGAGGAAAAGGTAACCACCCACACCACAAATCCAGTCTCACACAGACCTATTGCATCTGCATAACCAACACATAAACACACAAAAACATACTCGGAGGGTCTAAATAAAAATCTGCCTAAACAGCAAAGACCTCCTAAGCAGATATCCAAGCAACAGCCACCCCTCAACAATACCCACGAATCACATATCTCACAAATCAGTGTGCCTCACAGTCACAGCCCTTAAGGCCAAACAATACACCAAATACACTTGTTATAGGGGACTCTATTGTCTGGCACACTGACGTCCCGCTCACCAGACTGAACAAGGAGATGGTCACTGTAAGCTGCCTGTCAGGTGCCAGGATTCACCACATAACGCAAGCACTCAGGTCACTCCAAAGCAAGTACAAATATGACTCGGTCATTGTCCATGCTGGTGTGAATGACCTGAGACGTACCTCCCTGGACTACATGAAAAGAGACATAGATGAGCTCTCTGACCATGTAGCCCAGGCTGGTATGACCCTGACCTTGAGTAGCATCTTGCCCTCACCAAGAATGATGCCACAGTATAAAGACAAAATGATCAGTTTCAACAATTGGCTAAAGTATTGGTGTCATTCAAAGCTGATCCAGTGTCTGTCAGCCTGGGATGACATGCTCGACAAGCCACGTTGCTTCGCTAGGGATGGGTTGCACCTGTCACCCTTAGGCTTTCTCATACTGGCCAAGGCTCTTGCCACCCCCATAGTGCCTTTTTTAGGCAAGGCTCAAAGGACAAACCCACCTCCATAGACAACCCAAGGATAAAAAAACTAAAGGTAATGCTATTCAATGCCAGAAGTCTAAACCTCAAGATGCACGCACTCGAGGCTCTCCTCAGTATGGAGAAAATTGATGTCTGTGCAGTAACAGAAACCTGGTTCAAGGCTCCTGAGAGCACCCCAGCACTACCAGGTTATAACTCATACCATGCGTTTTGGCCCCAAAACTCGGACCGAAGCACAAAAGGAGGGGGAGTATCTATATTCATCAAAGATACCTAGACCTCCAGGTTAGTGGCACTGCACGAAGCATCGGAAACCATCCTTGTGCAACTAACAGCGGGCAAAATTGCCTTTCAGTTTGTAGCCTGCTGCAGAACACCCTCCCTATTACAGGAACCCCACTTGGCATTCCTGAGAACACTGGAGAATATGAAGGTCTCTCCAAACACTATGTTATTGGGTGACTTCAACTACCCAAACATTGACTGGGAAAACTACTCAAGCCCAAACACCTTCACCCAACAGTTCCTTGAATTTATAAACTCTAACAAAATGGAACAACTGGTCACCACTCCCACAAGAGGGAACAGCATATTGGACCTGGTCATCACCAGAGGTAAACCCCTCATTGGTAAGATCAGACCATAAACAAATTTCCCTGGGCATCCATATCCCGTCCCCACCCCCAGCCAAGGAAATCACTGTAAAGAATTTCTCAAAAGCCAACTTTGCACTTCTCAAGACTGAGGTGGAATCCTTCAAATCCCCTGGACCAGAGGATAATACAGCCCAATCCGCAGAATCCTTTACAAATGCATTCTATGAGCACCTGCAGGAATGCATGGATCATGCTTTCCCAAATAAAACCAAGACTCACTCCTCCAAAAACAGGAGACCGGTCTGGTGGACCCCGGCCATAAATAAGCTATACAACAGAAGGAGGAAGCTACTACATGACAGAGCAAAATCCCAAAAAGGGAAGGCATCTCTGATCAGTATTAGCAAGAAATTTCAATCCCTCATAAAATCATCAAAGGCCAGTTTCAAAAAATTGCCTTAGACATTAAAGATAATCACAAGGCCTTCTTTAGTTATGTCAGGAACATGGGCGGAAACTCCCAGATATGCTGTGAATTTTTGCATAACGGTACAAAATATACCGAACCTACAGACATAGCCAACATCCTGGCAGACAGATTCAGTGCAAACTACTCCCCCCTTCCCCTCCAAAGGAGCAAATGCCTATCCCAACTGAATGTAACCTCCCTGACATCACAGATGCACAGGTGAAAGCTGCCCTCTCCAAAGCAAAAAACACAGCATCTATGGGACCAGACGGTGTCCCAGGCTGTGCCTTACACGAGCTCCAAGAAGAACTGAACCCTCACATTAAGTCACTGTTCAAACTTAGCCTTACTACAGGATATGTACCCGAAGAATGGCGTACAGCTACAGTGGTCCCATTCCACAAAGGTGGTGCCACAACGGACCCCGGAAACTATCGCCCCATAAGCCTGACTAGTCTGGTCTGTAAAGCTATGGAGCGTATTATCATGGAACTCATAAACAAAGACATTGGGAGCCTCCAGACACTGGACCCTACCCAATTTGGCTTTGTTAAGGGCAGATCTTGCCTCTTAAACCTAGTTGATTTCTTTGAATCAGTTACCAAAGCCATAGATGAGGGCGAGGTAGTCCACACAGCCTACCTGGACCTCGCAAAAGCCTTCGACACAATACCCCACTCGGGCATCATAAATAAGCTTACCAGCTTAAATATCAACCCCTATATCACAAGATGGGTTGCAAACTGGCTCAGAGATAGAACCCACATGGTCAGAATCGCAGGTGCTATGTCTGAATCCAAACCAGTTACAAGTGGCATCCCACGGGGCTCAGTTCTGGGATCTCTCTTGTTCGGTATATACTTCTCTGAGGTTCAGGCTAACACAGGGGGGGGTTACGGCTGACAAAGTTCGCAGATGACTGCAAACTGGGGGCCATAATTGAATCTCCAGCTGACACAAGCATCCTCCAAAAGGGTCTCACAGAGACGGATGCTTGGTGCCAGAGCCATGGCCTCAAGCTAAATGCTAAAAAGTGCATAGTCATCCCCTTTGGGAAAAACAAGGTGCCCACAAATTACCACATAGGTGGTAATCCATTAAGTACGGAAGAAGTAATTAGAGATTTGGGGACCCACGTAGATAGTAATCTCGCCTTTGATAATCATATTGCCAAAGTGGCTAGAAAGACCTTCTATGCAGCCCACCTTATCACAAAAGGGTTCACATCTAGATCAAGAGAGGTCATTGTTGCCCTCTACTCGTCACTCATCAGGCCCATAATTGAATACAATGCTCCTTTTGGGATGTACCTTACCCGACGCCTGCAGCAACTGGAGGGACCCCAAAAGTACCTCACCAAGAGGATCATGGGCTACAAACAGATGTCCTATGCAGCTCGACTAAAGAAACTCCAGCTCTACTCAGTTGCTTACCACCTACTCAGAGGCGATCTCTGCCTGACGTACAAAGCCATGTCAAACCCAGAATTAATGGACATGCTCCACCTCAAAAAATCCAAGTCCCTTAGAGCTACACGCTCCAGGGACCTAAACCTCAGCACAAAAATAAATAGGACATGCTGGAGGGACAGATTAATTTCCCAGAGGCTCCCCTCACTTTGGAATAAAATCCCAATTAATGTTAGACATAGCCCCTCGCTGACCCTCTTCAAGCGAAATCTGGACGCGTGGATGGGAAATCGCAAATTCACCCCTGGGATCTCTTCTGTGTCCCTGCTAGACAGAGGCACAGTAAACTAATCTTAAAAGGGTACCTTCTGTGACCTACTTTATAGAGGCAGAGTAGGCTAATCTAATAGGGAGGATGAAGCCAAATACACTCTGGCTAGGCTTATAAATGCCCTAGGGCAGATAGCCTAGTATCTACCTATGAACCTATTCCCCACTCTGGAATTACAGAAAAACCTCAACAGCCTGAACATAAACCTCTACATCATGAGATGGGTTGCCAACTGGCTTACAGACAGAACTCACACGGTAAGAATAGCAGGCTCCAGGTCCGACTCTAAACCAGTCACAAGTGGTGTCCCACAAGGCTCAGTCCTGGGACCCCTACTGTTCGGCATATACTTCTCAGAAGTACAGACAAACACAGGAGGACTATGGCTAACCAAGTTCTCTGATGACTGCAAACTGGGAGCCATAATTGACTCTCTTTCTGTCATGGACATTCTCCAAAAGGGCCTTACTGAGACGGACACCTGGTGTCAAAGTCATGGTCTCAAGCTAACTGCCAAAAAATGCATAGTCATCCTGTTTGGGAAAAACAAAACACCCATGAATTACCACATAGGTGGCAGTCCCCTTAATACAGAAGAGGTAATAAGAGATCTGGGAACCCAGGTAGATAGTAATCTCTCCTTTGACAATCATATTGCCAAAGTAGTTAGGAAATCCTTCCATGTAGTCCATCTAATTACTAAAGGGTTCGCATCTAGAAGTAAAGAGGTTATAGTGCCCCTCTACTCGTCACTCATCAGACCCATCATAGAGTACAATGCCCCATTTGGGATGTACCTCACAAGACACTTCCAACAGCTGGAAAGACCACAAAAGTACCTCACCAAGAGGATTACTTGCCTCAAACATATGTCCTATGCAGCCCGACTGGAAAAACTCCAGCTGTACTCAGTCACATATCGCTTACTCAGAGGTGATCTCTGCCTGACTTACAAAGCCATGTCCAACTCAGAATTGATGGACATGCTCCACCTAAAGAAATCCAAGTCACTGCGAGCCACTCACTCTACTGAGCTAAACCTCACCACAACAATAAATAGAACATGCTGGATGGATAGATTCCTGTCACAGAGACTCCCCATGCTTTGGAACAAAATTCCCAACTACATTAGGCAGAGCCCCTCACTAACACTCTTCAAGAGAAACCTTGACAAGTGGATGGGTAACAGAAAATACACCCCTGCAATCACTTCATTTGCTCTTCTTGACAGAGGCTCAGTTAATTAATCAATGGGGCAGCAAAAGCTGACACACTCTGGCTAGGCTTATAAATGCCCTCGGGCAGATAGCCTAGTACCCACCTATTAACATATGATCCTATGCTGTTGGTCTGCATAGTAAATAGTTCTTTGCAGTACATTCTGCCAATCAGCCCTTTCATAACTGTGTCTGTTTGGAAGATGAGACTAATGTTAATCTTGTTGTTACATGTTCCATGAAAGAGTGACTGATATGATTCATGCTGCCACCCATGGGAAAGAGGTGACACAGAGACAGAAGGTAACAGTTGATGGAATGCTTACTGAAGCCATACCTCTCAACCTCTTAGAGCAAGAAATCTGGACAAAGCCTTAAATAAAAGTGGGACAAAGGCCCAAAAATAGGGACAATTTATAAATATTGCTTTTATAAAGCCAGAAAGTTGATAGAATAAGTGGTTTTGCATTAGCATGAATTTGCTGAAGGATATGAAGTCTGAAACTCAAATGTCTGTCATTATTTTTAAACTTCGGTCTTTAATGATTTACCACTACTTGTCAGAAAACCACAATTTTATGAAAAATGGACCAAAAATATGAGGCCAAAATCTGGACATTTTGCAAAAATCTTTTACAGAGACAGAGCAGAGGAGTTTCTAGTCTCAATTAAAAGCAGTACCACCTCCATAGAGTTGTACAGTGCAGTGCTGGATGTTAAGCAGAGCTGGCTAGGTCCCAGATAATTTCAACTAATGATGACCTTGGTATGTAGATATCACTACTAATCCCACACAATGAAACTACCCCTTTCTGATGTTGGAAGATCTATTGCCTCTGATAATTATGGTGAGAATGAGTTGACACAGACAGGGGATGCAGAGTGTGTGTTGACTCCCACATCCCCTCCTCAGAAATGGGCACAGTCTCTAGGTCTGGGCATACCCAGGACACACTACCATTGGAAGTGTATATGGGGAAAAGAATATTTGTAGATCAGGGAAGTGTGATGGCTCCTAGTAGAGGTATGTCTGAATCTGAACCTAGCTATCATGAGTAGGGGGGAGGGTCAGTACCTTTGCTCATCAAAGGTATGGTTACCATTCTTCCCCTCAGGATGCTATGTCAGTAGCTTTCACCCACAGTATGCACACTGTCATTGTGGAGGCACATTTGAGTTTTATCAGTTTCTGCGGAGGTTGTGAAAGTGATCCGGGCTATGCATACTTACTTATGGGAATGCATGATGTGCATGTGTAATTTGTGGGACAAAATGAATAATGGATTGGAATGTGCAGTGTCTAATCTGGGTAATGTGTAAGGGGCAACTAATTATTTTGAATGCTGCCCATCTAATATTAAATATAATGTTATTTGTATACTAATCTGGAAAGTTTTCTTGAATTAAAGCTATTACCTGGCTGACTACATTTGGTTCCTTAAAAACTTGTGGGTTTAACCTCAGTTTAGAGGTGAGCATATTTTAGGTATAAAAGACAATATAATATGAATTAAAATGGTCAGAAAATGCCTTTGGTTCTGATTAATATTGGAGAGAAAATATATAGATAGATTTAGAAATAAGGAAAAAGTATCCTTCTACATGAACTTTGCAATGCAGAGTAGGTGAAATTCTGTTAATGCGGGTACAAGGCTTGATCTTCTTCTTCCTTCGGCTTTTCCCGGTTAGGGGTTGCCACAGCGGAACTCAGGTCTGCTAATGACTGGCAGTAAAGGTTTGCAGTGCCGAAGTGCCAGCTCGATGCCCGACCTTCAACAAAGGCACGCCCTACGCATGCCTTTCGAACACCACTCGACCATGGGGAGGACATGCAGACTCCACACAGAAGGCGCTCCAGCTGAGAATCGAATGGGAGACCCTCTTGCTGTGAGGGTACAAGGCTTGATGTGAGTGAAAAATTAATATGTATTTATAAAGTCCTGTAATAAGAGAATATCTGAATTATTATGTAATGTTTGGTCATCTCAGTTTATATGATGTATGCCTGAACAAGGTGCATAAGGAAAAACTGGCATGATTGTATGTAATATCAGTGGGCCCATACATTCTGTCAAAAAAAAATCTGCCATCCACACCTCTTTTGCTTAACTTGGAATGGGAAACTATTTTATAATTAAGATTGCCACCCTTGAATTATTATTAATAGGTTTGACTGAAGTCAAATGAGTGTGGCCCTTTTACCTTAGAGTATCAAATTGCTAAGAAACACATGTGGGCTACTCAAATTAAATAAATATTGCTGTTTTATTGTAAGATAAATGCCAGAAGACTTTTCTTTGCTTGCTGTCTGAAGACCATGCACATTCTAAGATGATATCAAAGCTTCTGCCATTCATTTATAATTTTACAAAGATGCATTTGGAGTAACCATCCTCTAATATACATTTCAGATTTCTCGACAGAAAGGATAAAAAGCCATTTATGGGTACAGTTTATTACTATATAAGCTGATGCAATACCACAACAAACTACTAAACATAATTTCAGTAGGGCAATGAATGTGAGCAACTATAAAACACTGGCAGATCACCACATGGACTTAATATTATAACCATTAAAGAGGTGCACTGACAACTAAGTGGGCCATTTAAATAACTATTATATACCCCACAACAAAAATTATATTAATAAGTTAAGAATGTAAGGTACTATAAGGATAATATGCAAGAATTGCTAGCTCTGTTTGAATCTCATGCACCGCTGCTCCAGTCTGTAGCAGACATAAGCAACCTGTAGTAACAGACATAATCTTAATGCTGTTATACAAACCATCTAGTCGCACCATAATCAATATTAACTGAAGCATACATTCATGAGAAAATAAAACAACATCCATTTTAATTACTGTTAGTTCTTGTGTTAGATAAGCAGTTGTCATAACTGGTACAATACCCATTAATATTCCTTATAACTGAGTTTGTCAAAATATGATAATGCAATAAAAGTCACCACTAACAGCAGTTATATAATTGTTGCATACGAAGAGGTGAATTGTCTTAGGCCAACATTTCGGGTTATTAATCCAGGCCATTCAAAACATCTCCACAAAATCTAAATAGCCATTTTTGTAATTGTTAAAATATCACTAATGATCATCATGGATTATCATCCACTAAGAAGGGACATTCCAACAATGATCATCACAAGCAACAGACATATGTTTCTAGGTTATGATGTGATACACAGACAGAACATAAAACGTATTGCTATTGTCAGGTTACTATTTCAGATCATACAAGAATAGCCATTATGAGGTTTCCTAAAACACAGTTAGCAAAATATAAACAAAACCTAAAGACTGATTTACCGCAACAAAAATTGAGTAAAGCATCAAACAGAATTTGTTGCTTAAAACCTTGAATTAGTTGCATGATGTCAATTGAATCTCAGTAAAGGGAGATACTCACTTTCCCATGAAAATTAAAAAAATAAATTGAAAAATATATAGTAATGTCAACAGATATTGGAAGCATGTATGTTTTAAAGTTGTGGTGTCAATATTTAAGTTAAAAAACATTTTAATGATTACAATTATCTCCAACACAACAAAGTGTAGAAAGTAGTGCCATCTGGAATATTGTTAAACAGGGCCAACATCCTTAGAATTTTAATCTCAGTAATAGCCAATGAACATATTCACATTTGTTAAACATTGTCACTTCAAGTCTCACCGTGTCCAGCATGAAAAAATGACATTAAAGTATCATTAGATGCCTAATATGTGTATAGGGTATGCTTATAATATGTGTATAGGCTATGCTTATAATAGCTGTATAGGGTACCTTCTACCACTTGGGTCATCCACGTTAGTCATCTCAAGCACAACATATTTGTAATTTCCTCCTCGTGCATGACATAAGAAAACATCAAACAACCTTGGAGTCTTGTCAAAGTTATAAGATGAAGAGAAAAACTGGAATGTGGGTACACTATGATAAGATGACGCCAGCATGTATTATTCATTGAAACATTAATTTGATTTAGGAATTCCATATTTGTGTTGCACACTTAGAAAGCAGGTGCACAATGTCATTTAATCATTATATAACAACCTGAACAGTGCAGACTTCACTGCATTCATCAAAACCACTTGCAGATTATGATGAGCAGCATTACTCTCACCACTGATTACAGTTGTTATATTTCATTGATTAATTATACTACAGTAGATAAACCTGATCACTAGATGAACCCACATGATGATATCCAAACTCATGGGTTTATTTGGTTTATAACTGAATATCTGTACAATACTGGTCTTAAACAGGAGTAAAAGAGACATCTCACAAAGAAATAAGAATTATATTTCAAGTGTATACAGCCTACTAGTCCAATAGCAATGATTGAAGAGAATTTAAGTACCTTTATCTGCTCTTTTTTTTCCAAAAAATACAGTTATTAAATTTATTTTAACTGTGTGGAAGGAATATTAGCTGAACTGGAAGTTAGTCAGTGTTTGCTGAATTTTGTTATTTGCTAGTAATTACAGGTGTGGGGGTAGTCACATGCTTTGATTTCCTGTCCTTGCCTATTTAAGTGGTACAGTGTGAAAGGTTTTCTGCTTAAAAACCTCAGCTTTGGCCGGCTAAGAACTTGCTATATTCAACTGGAAGTATAAGAGAATTTAAGTACCTTTATCTGCTCTTTTTTTTTCAAAAAGACAGTATTTAATTTGATTTTAACTGTGTGGAAGGAATATTAGCTGAACTGGAAGTTAGTCAGTGTTTGCTGAATTTTGTTATTTGCTAGTAATTACAGGTGTGGGGGTAGTCACATTCTTTGATTTCCTGTCCTTGTCTATTTAAGTGGTACAGTGTGAAATATTTTCTGCTTAAAAACCTCAGCTTTGGCCGGCTAAGAACTTGCTATATTTAACTGGATGTATAAGAGAATTTAAGTACCTTTATCTGCTCTTTTTTTTTCAAAAAATACAGTATTTAAATTGATTTTAACTGTGTGGAAGGAATATTAGCTGAACTGGAAGTTAGTCAGTGTTTGCTGAATTTTGTTATTTGCTAGTAATTACAGGTGTGGGGGTAGTCACATTCTTTGATTTCCTGTCCTTGCCTATTTAAGTGGTACAGTGTGAAATATTTTCTGCTTAAAAACTTCAGCTTTGGCCGGCTAAGAACTTGCTATATTCAACTGGACGTATAAGAGAATTTAAGTACCTTTATCTGCTGTTTTTTTTTTCAAAAAAATACAGTATTTAAATTGATTTTAACTGTGTGGAAGGAATATTAGCTGAACTGGAAATTAGTCAGTGTTTGCTGAATTTTGTTATTTGCTAGTAATTACAGGTGTGAGGGTAGTCACATTCTTTGATTTCCTATCCTTGCCTATTTAAGTGGTACAGTGTGAAATATTTTCTGCTTAAAAACCTCAGCTTTGGCCGGCTAAGAACTTACTATATTCAACTGGGCATATAAGAGAATTTAAGTACCTTTATCTGCTCTTTTTTTCAAAAAATACAGTATTTAAATTGATTTTATCTGTGTGGAAGGAATATTAGCTGAACTGGAAGTTAGTCAGTGTTTGCTGAATTTTGTTATTTGCTAGTAATTACAGGTGTGGGGGTAGTCACATTCTTTGATTTCCTGTCCTTGCCTATTTAAGTGGCACAGTGTGAAATATTTTCTGCTTAAAAACCTCAGCTTTGGCCGGCTAAGAACTTGCTATATTCAACTGGACGTATAAGAGAATTTAAGTACCTTTATCTGCTCTTTTTTCAAAAAATACAGTATTTAAATTGATTTTAACTGTGTGGAAGGAATGTTAGCTGAACTGGAAGTTAGTCAGTGTTTGCTGAATTTTGTTATTTGCTAGTAATTACAGGTGTGGGGGTAGTCACATTCTTTGATTTCCTGTCCTTGCCTATTTAAGTGGTACAGTGTGAAATATTTTCTGCTTAAAAACCTCAGCTTTGGCCGGCTAAGAACTTACTATATTCAACTGGACGTATAAGAGAATTTAAGTACCTTTATCTGCTCTTTTTTTCAAAAATACAGTATTTAAATTGATTTTATCTGTGTGGAATGAATATTAGCTGAACTGGAAGCTAGTCAGTGTTTGCTGAATTTTGTTATTTGCTAGTAATTACAGGTGTGGGTGTAGTCACATTCTTTGATTTCCTGTTCTTGCCTATTTAAGTGGTACAGTGTGAAATATTTTCTGCTTAAAAACCTCAGCTTTGGCCGGCTAAGAACTTGCTATATTTAACTGGATGTATAAAAGAATTTAAGTACCTTTATCTGCTCTTTTTTTTTCAAAAAAATACAGTATTTAAATTGATTTTAACTGCTTGGAAGGAATATTAGCTAAACTGGAAGTTAGTCAGTGTTTGCTGAATTTTGTTATTTGCTAGTAATTACAGGTGTGGGGGTAGTCACATTCTTTGATTTCCTGTCCTTGCCTATTTAAGTGGTACAGTGTGAAATATTTTCTGCTTAAAAACCTCAGCTTTGGCCGGCTAAGAACTTGCTATATTCAGCTGGATGTATAAGAGAATTTAAGTACCTTTATCTGCTCTTTTTTTTTCAAAAAATACAGTATTTAAATTGATTTTAACTGTGTGGAAGGAATATTAGCTGAACTGGAAGTTAGTCAGTGTTTGCTGAATTTTGTTATTTGCTAGTAATTGCAGGTGTGGGGGTAGTCACATTCTTTGATTTCCTGTCCTTGCCTATTTAAGTGGTACAGTGTGAAATATTTTCTGCTTAAAAACCTCAGCTTTGGCCTGCTAAGAACTTGCTATATTCAACTGGACGTATAAGAGAATTTAAGTACCTTTATCTGCTCTTTTTTTTTTTGAAAAAAATACAGTATTTAAATTGATTTTAACTGTGTGGAAGGAATATTAACTGAACTGGAAGTTTTCACTCTGCTCTTCAGTTAGTCCCACCCACCCTCCTTGTTTTTGTTTTGGTGTTAATCTTAGAGGCCTTGCAACTGCCCGCCCCTGTTGTAAATTTGTGTTTGGATACTCCTTCTGGGACCATCTCATTTGCTCACTCAACTGAGTGCAGTGAGATCATATTCTGATTTCAGGCACTCCTACTATGTACAAAGAGAGCATCTGGGAAACAGAAAAAAAAATTTAAGCTTGTTTCCTGCCTTTCCTCTAAGTTGTGTAGACTATTTGTAGGCTTCTGAGCCCCCAAGCCCTTCTGTGTTGGAGGGAAGCCTTCTAGCTTAGATTTTTTTTCTTATAGGTTCATAGGTTCATAGGTTCATAGGTTCATACTAGGCTATCTGCCCTAGGGCATTTATAAGCCTAGCCAGAGTGTGTGTGGCTTTCACCACCCCTTAGGATGAGAATACTATACCCATTAGTTTGCTGTGCCTCTGTCCAGCAGTGATACAGAGATGATTCCCGGGGTAAACCTACGATCTCCCATCCACTCGTCAAAATTTCTCTTGAACTGAGTCAGTGAGGGGCTCTGCCTCACATGGACTGGGATTCTGTTCCATAGTGTAGGGAGTCTCTGGGTGATGAATCTGTCCCTCCAGCACATCCTATTTATATCCGTGTTGAGGTTTAAGTCTCTTGCTCTTGTGGCTCTGGTGGATTTGGATTTTTTGAGGTGGAGCATGTCCATTAATTCCGGGTTGGAGATGGCCTTGTATGTCAGGCACAGATCACCTCTGAGCAGACGGTATGCGACTGAATAGAGCTGGAGTTTCTTCAGTCGGGCATCGTATGACATATGTTTGAGCCCCTTTATCCTTTTGGTGAGGAACTTTTGGGGTCTTTCCAACTGCTGCAGGTGTCGGGTAAGGTACATTCCAACTAGCCAGTTTTCTAGTTTCAGCACTCAAATCTGTTTCTTTTATCTCAGCACTTGTTCAGAAAAAAAAAAAATTTCATCTGCTTTTACTGTACTTGTGTTTCTACCTACTTTTTTTACTTTTGCATCATCTTAAAAGTACTCGATTGTATTTATTACTGCTTGGTGTAACTCATTCTAAGCCTTTTGGTTTAAACACTTGGGCTTTGGACCAGTTGTTTTGCACTGAGAGGGTTTGTGGTCTGCACTGTAGTGGCAGAACAGGTAGCTTACATCCTTCTAGGTTGGGAACTGCTAACTGAGGGCTCAGTGTCTGTTATTCTAAAAGTGTATTAATTCTGGTTTAAGCACTTGGGCTTTCAGGCCAGTTATTTTACATTAAGAGGGTTCGTGGTCTGCACTCTTGTGGGAGGAGAGGCTGGACTCTGCCCTTTTGAGCTGGGAATTTCTGGTTGAAGGGTTATAGTGCATGCATATCTGAACTGCTTCTTACTGAAGTTGGTGCGTCTTGTTTGCTGTGGCATAGACTGGATTCGGGCCTGCTGGATCTAGCTTTGTTTGTGTAACTTGAGCACTAATCCAGGCATTCTCTAAAGTATTCAATTGTATTTATTACTGCTTGGTAGTAACTTGATTAAAGTGTAGCTATCATTCTAAGTCTTTTGGATTAAGCACTTGGGCTTCAGACCAGTTGTTTTACATTAGGAACGTTTGTGGCATGCACTGTGATGGCAGGACAGGTAGCTTTCATCCTTCTAAGTTGGGAACTGCTGATTGTATTCTTAAAGTGTATTAGTTCTGGTTTAAGCACTTAGGCTTCAGGCCAGTTATTTTACATTAAGAAGGTTTGTGGTCTGCACTCTTGTGGGAGAAGAGGCTGGACTCTGTCCTTCTGAGCTGGGAATTTCTGGTTAAAGGTTTATAGTGCCTGAATATTTGAACTGTATCTTACTGAAATTGGTACACCTTGTTTGCTGTAGCATAGACTAGATCCAGGCCTGCTGAATCTAGCTTTGTTTATATGCTTGTTGTTTGTTTGCTTGTTATTTCCCTGGAACGCTAATTCCACCTAATACGCGGCTTCTCAGTGCTTCTGTGGATCACTAGTGATATTGGCATTGCTTACTGTACTTATTTCCTTGTTTCACTTGAAAGAAAGTTACTGTTTGTCATTTTTGCATTTAAGTTACCTGTAACACATTGCACTTAAGTTACCTGGCACTTGCTCACTAAAGCAATTACATAAGTCAGCACTAAAAAATAAAAGCACTACACCCTCACTCCCCACTGGCCCTGGTTTTCAATTATTAAGGAATTCCCAATATTATTCTAGCATGTCCAAAGGTCAGTTGTCAATCTCCTCTCTGGTCCAGCTGGTGAATCTGGGAATCTTGAGGCAATGTTACAACTGCCTCATGTACACAGACAACCCTCTCCTTTTCCCAACAAATTCCAACACATGTGAGAGATGCAACCATATAGCCAAACTGGAGGCTAAGCTCTCTCAACTCAGTACTGGCATAACCAGTCAGGAGGAGAAGGAAACCACACTCACTACAATTCCAGTCTCACATAGACCTACCATGACAGCAAAGCAAACACATAATCACACAAAAACATACTCAGAGGCTCTAAATAAAGATCTGCTGAAGCAGCAGAGACCTCCAAAGCAGACACCCAAGCAGCCACTACCCCAAAACAAAGCACGTGCAATACATATCTCACAAAGCCAGTGTGCCAAACAGTCACAGCCCTTAAGACTTAACAACACACCTGATACACTTGTAATAGGTGACTCTATCGTCAGGCACACTGACGTCCCGCTCACCACGCTGAACAAGGAGAGGGTCACGGTGAGCAGCCTGTCGAGCGCTAGGATCCTCCACATAACACAAGCACTCAGGTCACTCCAAGGCAAGTACAAATATGACTCAGTCATTGTCCATGCTGGTGTGAATGACATGAGACGTACCTCCCTGGACTACATGAAAAGAGACATAAAGGAGCTCTCTGAGCATGTAGCCCAGGCCGGTATGACCCTGACCTTGAGTAGCATCTTACCCTCACCAAGAATGATGCCACAATATGAAGACAAGATGATCAATTTCAACAATTGGCTTAAGTACTGGTGTCATTAAAAGGGGATCCAATGCCTGTCAGCTTGGGATGATATGCTTGACAAGCCATGATGCTTCGCTAGGGATGACTTGCACCTGTCACCCCTGGGCTTTCGGATATTGGCAAAGGCTCTTGCTACCCCCATAGTGCCTTTTTTAGGCAAGGCTCAAAAGACAAACCCACCTCCATAGTTATCACAAGGGATAAGAAACTAAGAGTAATGCTACTCAATGCCAGAAGTCTAAACCTCAAGATGCACGCACTCGAAACTCTCCTTAGCATGGAGAACATCAATATCTGTGCAGTAACAGAAACCTGGTTCAGGGCTCCCGAGAGCACCCCAGCACTACCAGATTATACCTCATACCATGCTTTTTGGCCCCAAAACTTGGACCAAACCACAAAAGGAGGGGGAGTATCGATATTCATCAAAGATACCCACACCTCCAGGTTGGTGGCAAAGCACGAAGCATCAGAGACTATCCATGTGCAACTAACAGTGGGTAAAACTGCCTTCCAGTTTATAGCCTGCTACAGACCACCCTCCCAAACCCAGGAACCCCACTCGGCCTTCCTGAGAACACTAGAAAATATGAAGGTCTCTCCAAACACCATTATATTGGACGACTTCAACTACCCAAACATAGACTTGGAGCATTATTCTAGCTCCAACACCCTAGCCCAAAGGTTCCTAGAATTTATAAACTCAAATGCTATGGAACAACTTGTTACCACTCCCACAAGAGGGGAAAACATACTGGACCTGATCATAACAAACATGGGGACTCTATGCTCCAGACCAGAAGTGTATCCCTCACTGGTAAGATCAGACCATAAACTAATCTCACTGGATATTCACATCCCGACCCCACCCCCTGCCCAGAAAACCACAGTGAAAAACTTCTCTAAAGCAAATTTCACACTCCTCAAAACTGAGGTGGAATCCTTCAAAGCCCCCGGGCCTGTGGAAAATACGGCCCAGACTGCAGAATCCTTTATAAATGCATTCTATGAACACCTTCAGGAATGCATGGATCATGCGATCCCAAATAAAACCAAGACCCAATCCTCCAAAGGCAGACGTCCAGTCTGGTGGACCCCATCCATAAACAAACTATACAATAGAAGGAGGAAGCTACTAAATGATAGAGCAAAATCCCAAAAAGGGAAGGCATCACTGATCAGTATTAGCAAAAAACTACGGGCACACATAAAATTGTCTAAGGCCAGCTTCGAGAGAAAAATTGCACAGGACACTAAGGATAATCACAAGGCTTTCTTTAGTTATGTTAGGAACCTGGGTGGTAATTCCCAGATATGCTCAGAATTAGTCCAAAATGACAAAAAATACACCGAACCCACAGACATTGCCAACATCCTAGCTGACAGGTTCAGCGCAAACTTCTCCCCCCGCTCCCCACCAAAAGGGCAAATATCTATCCCAGCAGAGTGCTGCCCCCCTGACATCTCAGATGGTCAGGTAAGAGCCGCCCTCTCCAAAGCAAAAAACACAGCATCAATGGGACCAGATGGTGTCCCGGGCTGCGTCCTACATGAACTCCAAGAAGTGCTAAACCCAAACATAAAACAACTGTTCAATCTCAGCCTTACTACAGGATATGTGCCCAAAGAGTGGTGTACAGCAACAGTGGTCCCTCTCCATAAAGGTGGTGCCTCAACGGATCCTGGAAACTATCGCCCCATAAGCCTGACTAGCTTGGTCTGCAAAGCTATGGAAAGGATTATCATGGACCTCATAAATAAAGATATTGGGGACCTACAAACATTGGATCCTACCCAGTTCGACTTTGTTAAGGGCAGATCCTGCTTCTTAAACCTGGTTGATTTCTTTGAAACAGTCACCAAGGCCATTGATGAGGGGAAGGTGGTCCACACAGCCTACCTGGATCTCGCAAAAGCCTTCGATACAATACCCCACTTGGGCATTATAGATAAGCTCACCAGCTTAAATATAAACCCCTATGTCACTAGATGGATTGCAAACTGGCTCAAGGACAGAACCCACATAGTTAGAATTGCTGGGGCCATGTCAGACTCCAAACCAGTTACAAGTGGTGTCCCACAAGGCTTAGTCCTGGGACCTCTCTTGTTCGGTATATATTTCTCAGAGGTACAGGCCAACATGGAAGGACTGTGGCTGACCAAGTTCACAGATGACTGCAAACTGGGCACCATAATCGACTCTCCAGCTGACACAAGCATCCTCCAAAAGGGCCTCATAGAAACAGACAACTGGTGCCAGAGCCATGGCCTCAAGCTAAATGCGAAAAAGTGTATAGTCATCCCCTTTGGCAAAAACAAAGTGCCCACAAATTACCACATAGGGGGTAATCCATTAAGTACAGAAGAAGTAATTAGGGACCTGGGGACCCAAGTTGATAGCAATCTCTCATTTGACAACCACGTGGCCAAAGTGGTTAGAAAAACATTTTATATAGCCCACCTAATCATGACGGGATTCACATCTAGATCAGGGGAGGTCATCGTGCCTCTTTACTCATCCCTCATCAGGCCCATAATTGAGTACAATGCCCTTTTTGGGATGTACCTTACCAGACACCTGCAGCAATTGGAAAGACCCCAAAAGTACCTCACCAAGAGGATCAAAGGGCTCAAACAGATGCCATATGCTGCCCGGTTAAAGAAACTCCAGCTCTACTCAGTGGCATACTGCCTGTTCAGAGGCGATCTGTGCCTGACGTATAAAGCCATGTCCAACCCGGAATTAATGGACATGCTGCACCTCAGAAAATCCAAATCCCATCGAGCTATGCGCTCAAGAGACTTGAACCTCAGCACTGAAATAAATAGGACATGCTGGAGGGACAGATTCATAACCCAGAGGCTCCCTTCACTCTCGAATAAAATCCCAGCCCAGGTTATGCAGAGTCCCTCATTGACTCTCTTCAAGAGGAATCTTGATGAGTGGATGGGAGATCGTAGGTTTACCCCAGATATCACTTCTGTGTCACTGTTAGACAGAGGCACAGTATACTTACCTCGAAAAAGGGCATAGCAAAATAAATTTAAAATGGGTGGCAAAAGCCAAACACATTCTGGCTAGGCTTATAAATGCCCTAGGGCAGATAGCCTAATATGAACCTATGAACCTATGAACCTATGATTGTAATGGGAAAAACAGCTGGACTGAACCCTAACATAAATATTTTTCATGGAGCACATCATTAACTTTACACTTGTACAAGCAGAAATGGGTCCACATTTTTTAAATTGTTTGTTGACTGTGTTTCTCCCACTAGGCTATTCTCTTCTTTTCAGGGGAGACTCAATGTGATATATGTACTAGGCTAAAATTGGTCAGGTCATTGGACAACTTCACCTACTCTTTTTGACAAGTGCTGTGAGATCTTTTACCTCACCTTTATCACCAACTCAAAACAGATGAGGCATCAGTTTAATGCCACATCCGAAGGACAGCACACTCAGCTGCACTACAGTGTCAGCAATCAATCTACCAGGTGTGGGAATAGAACCTACAGCCTTCTGCATCAAATGCATGTGTACTATCTCTTGCACATGTGAAAATAACATGCAACATTATTTTTATATGAAGTAAGCATTTTAAAAATACAGGATTTAATAGTGTCAATACTAGGTTTAACTAATTATGACATATTATCAGGAAAACATCCTAGAAAAGCACAGCAAAGTCATTAAAATGCTTTAAAGCTCTATAAAAGTTGTCCTTTGTTAGCAGCTTTATAAACCAACATACTATTGGTGGAAAGGATAATTTGAATCTTACAAAACATTGTATCAGGAGCTGAATTAATGCCTACAAATTGAATCTTTCCATTTTCTCTTCATTGGTTAAATCTGCAAATTATGTTTTACTAAAACCTTTACACAATAGTGATTTGCATTTTTAGCCACCAGCAAAACTCAAAGTGCATCTTGAGTGCTGAAACAGTGGGGGAGCTCCACAGCTGTGTGGATTTTTTGAATAACTTAAGTAGGTAGAGCCTTTGCTGGACCGGCAATAAAGGTAAACATTTTTTGAATAGCATTTTCTTGGTTAAGTTGGTAGTGCTCTTCAAAACCCTTAATAATTAGGTTGCCTTTCCCCAGTCTACTTTCTACAAAGAGTAAGTCATCTTTCAAGTATATAGAAATGCTGTCTAGTTGGTTCTTCTTTGGAAGCCTACAGTTACAACAATCTGCAACAGTGGATATTTTTTCAAATTCTTAAAAGCATGTCTAAAAGTCAAACCATTTATTTTTAAAGTTATTGGAAGACCACACTGGTATTAATTCCTTTTTCAAAGCAACAGCAATCTGCAGTGTTGAAAGTGTTTAAAATATTCAACACAGGATGACAGAACACGCAGTGATGTTTAATTTAGATTCACCCAACATATTCTTGTACTCAACAAGAAGATTCTCCACATAATAAAAACAATGATTGTTTTGTATTTCATAGTGAAACTGTGCACAGACCTGTGAAGCTACACCTGCCATCTTGCTGCGCAATCCTAGAAAACACAGTGGCAATACTGTGACTGGACAGGGAGAACAATTTTATATCAGACTGTATAATTTCCTGCAACAATACCATGATAAAAAAGTATTCTAGTCTACTTGAAATCCCCTTGTTGTTTCCAAGGAAGGTGAAGTCACCAGCTTTGGGATTCAAGGCTCACACACCATCAAACTAAAGAAAAATCATTTAACGGAGTGTTGCGCTCATTCAAAATTTTGGAATGCCATTTCCTCTCAAAACATATGCTCTACACCATCTGATTTACAGCAATATTAAAGTCTCCTCTGAGTATTACAGGGTTATATATCCCACCCATTTATTTTATGGCCCAGAACTTGTCAAAGAAGGAACAACTGTCCTCTTCATTAAAGCAATAGACATTGCTAATGAGCTCATTCATTTGTATTTTAACATTACCAGTGTACAAGTTTATTGTTACTGTAACTCATCAGTTCAGTCATTAATGTTACCAATTACCAGTGTACAAGTTTATTGTTACTGTAATTCAGCAGTTCAGTCATTAGTATTTTAACGTTACAAACTACAAGTGTAAAAGTTTATTGTTACTGTAATTCAGCTTCCTCTGGCATAACTACTGACAGACCAGAATAAGGGCCCCTATGCTGACAGACTTGGTTCAACTTACATCCCATGACCTTTTCTCAGTTTATATGCTTTAATTAATACATTACACTTTAGTTTAGTGCCTTGCAGTAAACCCTCCTGTGAATGTTCTCTTTTGAGACAGTCTAGAACACATTTTTCTGCCTAAACATTTTACCTTCCATGCAAACCAGTTTTCTGATCTGAGGACCACAACAAGTAAATGCGTCACTTGCTGGAAGGGGTTAACCAGGCCCACTAAAAAGTCAACTGATACTTTTTGCCTTTATTAGTCAGAAGCATATGTGTGAGTAATAAAAATATTACTACTGTCTATATATAAACTGTAAATCAGCATGCAAACAGGTATATATGTAACAATGATTTTTTAGCTAAAATGTAATTTGCTTCAAGAAACAAATTAACAAGCTTTTAACTATAAATTAAGCATACACAGTTTTGATGTCAGCTGTATCAAAAAGTTTAGCTGTATCCAAAAGTTTAACTGACAGCCTATTGATGAAGGAGTAAGGCATTCATCTGTGATACTGATTACCTGGGACTCTATTACAATGGCCAAATGGGAGGTATTTCTAAGTGTCCATTGGTCAGCTCACCTAACTCAGGAGAGGATGTGTGTTTTTGTGGCAAACTGCAGTTCTCTCAGGACTATCACTGCATCATGGATGGGAGCACATGTGATTGCACGCTCCTTCCCTTGAGAGGATTTGGGTATACAAAAAATTCCTACCATCAGGAATATATGTGGCAAAGTCAGGGTACTTCAATCTCCTCTCCTTCTACAGAAAGACGGTTAAAATTCTCCATAAGTTGTGGCCAGCATAGCAGCCCCAGTTGGTGGAGTAAGCTGCTTGACATTGCTATGGCTTCAGGGGAAGGGGGGGTCACTGATCCTTACAGATGTCATGCTGACCATGGGTGCTAAAAGGTATCTAAAAAATCTCTATCCAAAAGTTTAGAAATAGTAACAAAAAGCAGTAATGCAGTTTTGGATATTGCTGTAGGATGCAAAGTGCCCCAGGTGAGTTGCAGTTTCATGAGGTATATGCTGGAGAGCTGAGACTATGAACAGTGTCTACATCTCCCATAATAAAAAGCAAGACATAAGATTAGATGACTACAGAGGTTCTACTCTCATGCTGTCTAAGGAGAGAAAAAAAATGTCAGTGCTTAAACTAGAATAAAGGGAGAAGTGTATTTGAGATCTTGACTAATTATGTTGGGGATATGGGTAAGGGGTTAAGTTTACCTATATAGTATTACCCCAAGGGAAGTTATGCCTTTGAAATTTATGTATTATTTGTTGACCAGGAAAGTCCGACTAAGACAGAGCTTATTTCCAGCATATGCCCAGGTAGAAACACTCCAGATGCATGTCTTTGGAATGTGGGAGGAAACCAATGGAAATGCAGGGAGGACATGAAGACTCTACACAGAAGGCATCCCAGCCAATAATTGATCTGGAGAACTCCTTGTTGTGAGGTAACAACATTAACTGCTGTACCACTGCAGCGCCCAAATCAAATATTCTACTCCTTTAACTAGATATCCCCAGTTTCCATAAAGCAATGACTATGGGCTGTTAATTGATGTACCAAAGGCTCTGAGTATGGAATTCCCACTGAAATCCACATATCCAACATTGTCTAGATAACAACTAGAATAAATATCGGTGGTTAAGGAAAATAATAAAAAGTAAATATGGTTCTAAGATGGCTACACACTAACAGCTTGTTTGTAGCTCTCCCAGTGTGAAAGCAGAAACTCAGCAGAAAAGGCCAGTAGACTTGTGTTTATGCATGAATTTCAGTAGCTGACTAGTAAGTACACTATCTGGATGGCAGGAATAAAGAAATACAGAAGGACTGGAAAAAAACAGCTATAAAAAGTGAGGAAGAAACACTGACTAGGGAGAATTCTGCAGCTGCTCAGCAAAACGTAATCCAACCTTCAAACATAAATTCCAATAACCTATAGGATAATATAAGACAACTGCATACAGACTTGGTTAAAATAAACAAAACACGGATAGAGTATACTAACACAAACAACAAAAGGCTGGAACAAATGGAAGCAGCTTTAAACAGATATTCAGACAAGATGATAAAGATGTAAAAATCAGAGGTCAAAATGAAGAAAAGGCTAGCTGAATATCAGACTGCTCAGGAAGAAATGTTTCATAAAATAATAGAATTAGAGGACAGATCACGTAGTGAAAACTTGAGATTTTCAGCTATACCAGAGAAGCTGGAAGGAACAGACTGCATTCAATTTATGAAAGCACAAATAAGCAACTGGACTGGTATTCCATAATAATAAAAAGTAAATATGTCATGCATGGTATATGGTTGTCAAATGATATTCATACTTATATAACCTACTCATAGTGCAACATAGTCATACAAGTATCACTGCCTTCACTATGTACTATTATATCATTAAACAATTCTGCAGCAGTTTTATTACTGACGTGCATCAACAATGTATAAGAACCATATGTGAAAGGGAACATAATGAGACTGAGGCATGTCTAGACACTTTAGGAAACAAAAGAGCAATACTCTTCAATTGTTTACCACACTATTATTAAACTCCCCATAAAGTAATTGAAAAGTGAAACTAAGGTAAAGAAAATTGCTAAGTGATATCTACTGAGGCAAAATATAATCTACAAGTTGCAGAAACCCAATATCTAAAATTTTGATTTAACACAGTCTGGATTCACTGTAAATAGTTTGAAGAGACAATGTGGGAAAAAGATCAAGTTCTGAGCAAATGTAGCTGAAGCACAGCTTTGTAGCTCAGGGATTAGAATCCTCTCTTGTAGATGGAAGTCATACATTCATCTCATAAAGCATTGTTATGGTGTTTTAATCAGCTTATAGTGCAGAGGATTGAGGAAATTAGTTCCTTCATTTAATTCAGGGTTTAATTTTGTCTTCTATTTGTCTACTGTGTGACTGTGAGCAATTCACATGACCAGACAATGCTCCATAGTAATTGGGCTAAGTTCCTCAGTAATCTCCTAGACTACAAGCCTGGCAATAAACTATGAATTAAACATGTAGCAAAGTTAAAATTCCATAGGTGATCATAATCACTGAAGAGAGTTATAACATCTATTTTCAATCCTCCAACAGCCATCTTTAGTGCTCGATTACAGAGTTTTAGCTCCTATCTCAAGGTACTCTAATCCACTCTTTGTCACTGGGGATGAAAGATGTATTGGGACCTGTCATGATTACATAAGTCCAATGTAATAAGTTGTCAATTAGCCATTAATGCCACAGCATTCTGTACTTTCCTCTGTCTACAGTAATCTATTCAAAATTTCCAGATCCTGAATAGTAGGGCCTGGTGTACAAGTGTCCACTCTTTCCATATCATCTGTTGTTTCTTGTACTTCTTCTTGGGGAGTAGTCAGATCAGTTGGATGTCAGTATATTTACTTGTAACAATGAAAGGCATGATGTTTGTTTTATCAGTGAAGGAGGATGAGGGAGGGATTTGTTTAGTTTTCTTTTTCCATTGACCATTCACTGGGTAGGATCTATTCCAGTCTCTATTCCTACTTTCCTTTTCATCTGCTTGAAAATGCACAGCAGCTCCCCAAAGACAGGATAGATATGGAATTTTAAATGGCAGTAGCTATGGAGTCAATGTAGCCATGTCCATGGTGCAACTCTGATTAGTAAAAAGTGGGTGCAGCAGAATGAATAAAATAATAGCCTACACTATGTCAAGGTTAAACACAGTGTAAGTCTGAACAGTTTAAAGAAAGCAATTCAACTAGTTTGATATACAGAAGTGAGGAAAAATGGCATGCCTGATAAAAACCAACCAGACACAGCTGGGATATATAAGCACCATGAGCCCCAGAACTTGGAGCTTGAAGGCAGAATCATAACCACTGAACCACTGGTCTATATCACAACGTCGAACTAACAAAAATGTGATCATTGTAATATCAAACGTTAAAGTCCGAAACCCAACAAAACTGAAAACACAGAACAGCAATTTTTTTTCCCCAGGGAAAAAAAAATCGCTGTTCTGTGGAAAAAAAAAACATAACCTTAAACTTAAACTAAAGTGGGGGGCTGTGCCCCCTCACACCCTCTACTTAAATATACTAACTCCGAGATCGCACCACAGTGGAGGAAATAGCAAAGCCCCAAAAACAGCCCACCAATTTTTTTCTCTGGGAAAAAAGTCGATGTGCCGTGGTTTTGCTATTTTCAACTTTCAGACTTTAGGGTATGATATTACAACGTTCAAATTTGTTTTGGTTTGATGTAATATAGACCCCTGAACCACAGTACTGCCATTGTTGAACTAAAGGATTCTTACCTTTCAGATTCTTGCTGTCTTACCATATTTCCTATATTTTTTATTTCTTATTTCCCAGTATCTGTGTTTGTTTTCCTATATTTCCTTTCCATTTTCCATTGCAATCTGCCAAAGAAGAGCCGAGGACTTTCATAGCATCCAAGTCCTGAACAAGCAAAGACAAGTAAGGTCATTATCTGTCTATGTTACTGGGCTGTTAAACAGAAACTATTGTTTTCCTTGCAGTTTTATTCTAATATGCTTTCAGTCACCAATGCCCATGCTAACCTTTCATTATACTAGCAGTTGCCTGTATGAGCCTGTCTGATTGCTTACATGCAAAGTATGTGGCAGCCGTTTTAGGTTCAGCCTCAGACTGACTTATTAATCCTTCACTGCTCTCTCTTTATCTATGGCAAACACTTTCCATGCCACAGGAAAATGTGCCTTGCTTTTGAAATGAAAAGTTCCTTAAAATATGGTTTATTCATCTTAATAGATTTTGTTTTAAAAGAATACATTTTTACAAACATTTACACAAAATATACTAACTAAATAAAATGCACAATCCACAGGACAGTGAAGTTATATGATAAAACAGTTAAAAATGTTCTGTATGGTCCTTATATCACATTAGCAATGACATTTTAGAATATGATGAAAAGGAGAAGGAAGGGCTCTAATCCAAATACCCAGAGCAAAGTGTGTGGGCTATGAAACAGATGAAAGGAAAACAAACAGTGAAGATTAATGTTCTGTGACCGCACTGCATTGTATCGCATTATACAGTAGACAATGAATAGCTTTAATTTTCAAACCCTTTAATAATGTTGTCATCTAATCAATAGTTGCTTGTTAAGCTTTTGCTTCAAAGGACATTAAACAAGGATGTTAACTGACTCTTAAATAAGAAGAAAGAGTCTGGGCATTCATAAAATAATTGTACTTATACAAAGAGCTAATTTATCTGAAGTAGCACATACCTCGGTTTATATTTTGCATGTCAGCTTTTGGAAAACTCAGGCTGTGATTTAGTTGTGATTATTTTAATTTTCAGTACTAAATATAAGGGTCTCAACAACAAAGGTGAGTGTTGCAAATATAAATTAACATATTAATAAATTAATACATTTCCCTTACTGGCAGCAGGCATTTAGTAACTAGACCTTGTAACTTACATATTTAGTGGATCCCTTTAACTGTCCAAAGATATTAAGTGCTGTGATACAGCAGCAATATGCAGCGAATGTAATGACTGTTAGTGTGACTTTTGCTAGGTGCAATACAACACTTCTTGAATGAAGTCACATGCAGGGAGAATTTCCCTTTTCTTGAGGTGCAGTGACCTCAGAGATGATTATTATAACAAACAGTTTACAAGGGTCAGAGCTCCTACTTTTGGTCTATGGGTCTTTGCCCAATTCAAAACCTGAGTTTAAGTTCTACTCTGAAGTCATTTTTTTTTTCATTTTATAGAGTAATTTGAACTAATGCCATACATACATTTGACAAGTATCCTTATGAGTTAAGATTTTTTTATAAATAAATTAAAGTGAAAGCATAGACTCGTTACCAAATTCTTTCAGATGTAAATGGATTGATTCCTGAAATTCATTTTCCATAATCAGCATGTCAGCATGTGTTAATTATTGTTTACTGATTTAATTTAAATTCATAGTAGCAAATGCAATACGAGAATGTGCTCTTAACCAAGTTAAATTGCCTTAATCATTTGTAAAAACAGCAATCTTTTTTCAGTCTTTTTCACTCTGTTTCAGCAAATCATCAGCTTTCTCAAAAATTCCAGGATGACTGGGATAAGTCATCCAGGCATATGTCAAGGGATTCTGCTTATCCTAGGCTCCTTTATGTATGTGTCCACCTGGAGCATTCCCACAATGGGGAGCCGATTTATCCATGCATGCTTTCTTACATTTCTCTCTGCTCTCTATGCTCTCAGATGCTCTCCCCATTTGCAGTATGTGCACTTATTTGTGGTTATTCTTTTCTTCCCTGTATACTGCTTATTTGAACACATAGTTCTCCTAGGTTTTAGCTTCTGTAACACATGATGCTATGTATCTCCCCTCTAGGACTGTTCAAGCAGCATCAGTTGCTCACCCCCATTCTATCCAACTATGTCATCTAGATGCCAGGTTGTTAATTGAGCACAGGTCTTTTGGGTAACAGTTAATATATTAGCTGTCTGTGCCATGGAACTGGGAAAAACAACAAACTTTAAATAATTATTTTTTCCAGAGAATTTGTAATCACAGCCCATATTTATTTATTTATTTATTTATTGCCATTTGTTTACCAGGAGAGTCCACTGGGCCACAGAGAGCCCATTTTCATTGGAGGCCCGGTGAGAAAAGCTCCAAAAACTTAAACAAATAAAAATACAGTACTGAAATACAGTAATTGTAGTGAGGCAATACAAAAGAACAATGAGCTCCAAGACAGGAGATTAAAATACAGTGTTAAAAATACAATAGTTGCAACGAGACAATGCAAAAACAGATAATGAATATAGTGATTGTAATTAAGTACATCATAATAGGTAAAATGTAACAAAAGTCATGGAAACAATTTGAAAGACCAGGTTATGAAATTACAGCATCTAAGACACAGATGACTTAAGTGAGAATATGATACAAATTAGTATTGTAGCATTACAAAGATCCAGTAAAAGTTCAGGTAGGAGGAGGTTGATGAAAAGAGTTAGGGGGTAGTAGAAGGGATGAGTATAGGTGCATACAGTCAGTAGAAGTGTGGAGAGAAAAAGTTAGGCAAATTCTAGTGAAGGGATAGCACATGAGATGGAAATTAGGCCACTGTACAAGAATCTATAGCACAGAGAGATAGTAAGGCTCAAGATGCAAGTGAGGATACAAATGATGCTAGGTGATGAACAGGGATAGAATTGTTAAGGTGGGCAGCTGAGAGACTGATGGGAGAAAAGGTCAGGTAATAGCTTCATGAGTGGCAGTATGTGGATTTATACAGTTACATATCCAGCTGGCGAGGAAATCATTATGTAGGGCAGATTTGAAGTTAGAGAGATGTTGTTCACTGCGAATAGAGAAAGGGAGGTTATTCCAGGATCTGGACATGGTCCATGAGTATAGTAGTGTACCTACAGGAAGGTTTGGTTTATGGAATTGAAGTAGGTTTTGATGTTCTGAATGTAGTGGCCTGAGCGAGGAGTAGAGGATAAGTAAAAAGCTGAAGGCAGGACAGTTTTTTTGTTTATAGATTAGTATGTGTGAGGTAGTTAGTTGCAAGAGTAATAGGAAGTGGGGGAATTCTAGCCATTATAGTTTTCTTAATGAGTTACAGTGATGGAAAGAGTAATGACTTTCTGTGGCAAATTGATCAATTTTGTTGTAACAAGATTCTAGTTTGAGTTTCAGGGAAGACTGTAGATTAATAAACAATTGTGCACCATAGTTTAATGAGGGTAGGAGATAGGACAGAGATAAAGCTTGTTTAGATGGTAAGGAGAGAAACTTATTGTGTATGTACAGAAGCCCTCATTTTTATGGGTTTTATTAATATTGGATTTGATATGTAGGTTGAACTTAAGGTTTGCATTTATTATGACTCCTAATAATTTGGTATTAGTAACAAGTTAAATTTTAGTGGAGTTTAGAGAGAAAATAATGACATTTTCTTTGTTAAATTCTGTAACTGAAAATGGGTTTACATAGGCCTACTGGCCATGTTCAATGGAATTACAGGGGATGAATGAATGTCATCCTCAGTGTCTCATGCAATCTCTGCACTCCATGACTGTGCCTGTGTTTGGCCACCATCATCATCAGAGTCTGCTGGTACTCTAACATCAGGTGGTAAGAGTCCTACACTTTCACTGTCAAGATTATCTGTGATAATATGCAACAAGAAATTAATAGCTACACTACTGCAGTTTAATATATGCTAACAAACTAACACTGGTGCCACTATCACAAACAGTATAGCAATACACACATCATCCTGACACCCACCTCATGAATACAGATAAATGCATATTTCTGTCAAATGCTCATCAGTACTGAAATAAAAATGTTTGGCTTACCATGTGCAGATGACTCCAGGGAGAATGGTCCCAGAAGAAGTTAAACAAAATGTAAGGACACCATCATCACAATAACAATAATACAGGGGGGAAATGTTGGCCTTTATATGTCCATTAACAAGACATTTAACTGAAACTTGGATAACACATCCTCCACATGCCAATGTGTAATGAACTAGAATGTGATGCTGGCTGCATCAGTCTATAACTAGCCCCCCCCCCCCAAAAAAAAAAAAAATATTAAACCAACTTAAGTATTGCTTTCAATGCTTCACTATACAAGAAATATTTAAAATTGAAATAGGTAAGCCTACCTGGAAGCTCCTCTTAGGACATACTGATCTTCCACGAAATAGCAGCACCAGCATCATTCACATGTTGCTGTGCATTTTCCATTGAGCTCTCTGGATCCTTGACATTGGACAGAAACTCTTTATTTGGTGTCAGTGGTGGCTCTGTAACAGCCCCCTCCCCAGTAGGCAGCTGTCCATGGGCCACTGCAACTGTTCTCCTCCAGGTTGATGAAATCAAGTCAGTGGCCCTATGACACACCTGATCATACGTCTTGCTGCATCCCTCAACAGCATTCACATTGTTCACTACCTGGTTCCAATTTTACATTCTTTCAGACATATCCACACATCCTCTCTCAAGCAGAAAGGCACCATGTTGCCAAAATGCTAGGAAGATCACGTTGTTTTTGGAGTCAATGAAGGGGAATTTGTGGGGATTGGGTGCCATAGCCATAGGTGACATAATTCACAAAGGAAGGATATTACACATAAATATCACATAAAGAAAAGTCTTGCTTATATATAACACATATTATTAGTTTTACAATATTACCAACTGGAGAAACCAAAACTTTTCAAATTATTCAAATATAAAAAAGGGTTATGTGGTTGTAACATATCCAAGTCACACACAAACCAAGGTCTGATGCAAAACAAGGAGTATCAGTAGCAAAGCAAACCATTGTAAAAACATTTTGGTTGTGCTAACACAGAAATGGAACTTGGCTCCTCCAGCCCCAAAACAACAGGCAAATTAAATTTTTGTACCAAACAAAGGAATAAATCATCAGTGAAGTGATATAAGTGCTATCAAACAAACTGCTCGAAAAACATGTGTACATATTTACAACAGAACATTCATTTATATGCAGCTGCTAGTTACCTCTTACTGTGGCCAGCACTTCCACAGAGGTGTCTATGGGCCATCCTAGAAGGCTAACACCCCTGTGTCATTGACAATATAGGGCATTTACATTACACTGAAATAGCAATAGAATAATGTCAAGAGAAACAGTTGCAACATTAAGACTTGTGATGAAAATTACAAAGTCTGTGCATCTGAGAAAGTAAAATTCCCTGACAAAAATGCTTATGCAATCACTAAACTTCTGAGAAGGGCATACAGATTAAAGTTGCAATTACTAATGCATCTCTCTCTCTCTTTATATATATATATATATATATATATATATATATATATATATTATATATATATATATATATACACACACACACACACACACACAAGTATTTTTTCCTACTGACATAAACAAATCCAGTACGTAACTGAAAAATGCAATCATACCTTATCAAGATCATTTGTCTTCTGTGCAGATAAATCCACATAAACAAGTCTCCTCACCTTCAGGTTCCCTAGCTACATGATTAACATTTTATAGTGTAGAGTCAGGCCTGTGAGCAAAATAACATGTAAATGAGATGTAAACTCATTAAAATTGCTGAATCCCAAAATCTTGGCAATGTGTAACAGATGTAAGTATAGTGCAGGCACTCCCTCAGTGTTTGCTGTCAATGGAATGGAATTGTGAATGATTACTGATAGGGAGAAGGAAAACACAACAGTAGTTCAGACTCTCTTACCTCCAGTGGTTGTGTCATCCAGGTTACACTTACAAAGTATGGAAGTAATTATAACAGGGTTTTAAATGTTAGTAAGCAGCACACATTTCACACCCTCTGTTCAGTAATATTCAACCTCCCCTGCATTTGCTGAAAATTGTATATTATTGCCATTTATTATTCTCATACATCTTAAGGACAATGATACAAAACACCTTACAGACTGGATGTCTCAGATTACTGCTCAGATAAGAGAAAAATGAAGACCATACAAAGATAAGACAGAGCTGCATTTCTGAAAACAATATTCACAAATATCTTTGTGATAATTTATTGCAATACATCCGAAATTAACACATGCACAAACAATTCAGAAGTGCATAAGTGCCATATGCCTTGTTAATACTGTGGATGATTTTGGACTTGCTTGTATGCACAATGATTTTCATTCCTGCTACAAAGCTGTTTCTGTGGCAAAGAGAGGGATAAGACACCCTTACTGTGTTTTGTATGTTCATTGGTGTGAGAGTTTAAATCCAGACTTGTGTAAAAATCTTTCATGTGTACTAATATTTATTGTACAGTTATTTATTTTAAATGTTTTTAATACCAGTATTTGTGCAGTGCATGGCTTAGTGCAAACATGAGAAATGGATAAATGCAATAAATGTAATGTATTTCTCTGATAACCAGTACATAAAGTGCATCTGTGGATCAAGTGTGTTTATGGCACATCTGCTCAACATGGTAATCCACACAGTATATAATATCTGCAGATCACAGTTCATGTCTCACGTTTGTCTTTTAAGGATCAAACCTAAGAAACACTGCTCACATAGATAAAACAAGTTTTGCTTTACTTTTCACATTTGTGCATCACTTACCATCATGCAAAACTAGACTAATCACCCAAACAAAGCTGATAGAATGCCTGCAGACAGGATGTAAATATTATCGATTCCAAAAAGGATACAGTGTTGCATCTTTTGCTTTCCATTGCACAAACCTGCTAAGTGGCATTGTGAGGTGGTTAGCAACCTTTTCCAATACCAACTGGTCTAGAAAACCTGTAGAGAGGAAGCAGACAGTAGACAATGTCAAACTTAATATAGTTTATCAAGTATGTTGGGCACCACACAAACATTGTAAGTGGCGTTGACTGGCGGTCAGCACACAGAAGTTAATAATGAATATGAAAATATTCACTTTTTTTAACTTTTCTTGTGGCAGCTGGTGTAAGTGTAAGGCTGCAATATAGTTGATCTGAGGTTCTCATACAGCAACTTCCAAATATTTTTACTGTTGTTCTATTTTGCTTTATTTTAAAATTCACGTGAAAAACAATTTTTATGCACTCTCAGTTTTATTATGGGTTGTACACTCAATTTTAATAAACTCATATGAGTTATTTGTGTGAGTGAGGGTATACTGACTAATATGTTTCTGTAATCATAATTGTGTTCTCTGGCCTTGGATGGTCTCCAGACTTCAATAATAGTCACACACACAGGGATGTATAAATCAAACTCTTGTCAGGTCACACACATACAAGGCTAACCCCTCAGTTTGTCATTTGTATTTATATGTAAATAATGATTATGTCTGAGAAGCACATCTTCTGTAGCAAGAATGAAAAATCACCACTGGGGAAGAAAATGTTTTGTCTCTTATGCACATCCCACATTGTAAAAATGAATTTTATCTGTGTGTAAAGCCCCTCAAATAATGTGTCAGGTCATAACATGTATGCCCTCAGTACATGTCTGCAAAGTTAAATCATTTATCAGTTCCACCAGCAAACAAACCCTCAAACTAATGCCAAGTGTCAGATTAGCCTTCCAATTTCAAAAATGGCTTTATCTCTGTTTGGCACTGTTGCTCTCTGTGTAATGTCATGCAAATGCAGTTGGCATCATTGTTCGAGTTTGCGCACTAATAGTAAATGCGATAAAAGGCATTGGTGGGAAATCGTTTTTAAGTATTGTGTTTTCCCTGGTTGGACATGTCTGGTGGTAAAAAGGAAGGTGCCCAATTTAGGGTGGAGATGGTTTTCTATACAACAAGAGTATTTGTTTTATATTTAGGGTTTGATGTTTGTAATTTATGAGTTCTCAAGTGATTTATGCGATTAGTGTTTTTAGTATAGACTGTTTCTTTAAATCTTAAAATATCAAGCATCATATGACTGTTTCAAATTAATTATAGAAAGACTTTTAGTTGTTCTATTTAATGGTTCTGATGAAGTCCCAAGTCAATGATGAGACAAAAGTGTTCAACAGTTCTAATTTGTATTAATTTTCTTTCTTTCTGTAAAGTTGTTTTGAAGTTTTAACTCATGGACTGCTTTTTTGTTTTTTTTTTTTTTGGACATTGCTGACATCATTGGTATGCTTTTATGTTGGACTCACATGGTGTACACTATGTGAACCTTTTATTCTTCTTAGTTCTGCATTGCGGCTGCATGGACTGAACACTATGGGTTGTTTTATTTTGTTCCTCATTGGTGGTGTGCATGCGTTTGAATCACCTTGTAATTACTTGTAGCTAGTTGTTAGTTTGTTACTGTACCTATTAATTTTGGGCTAATTAAAGTGTGTTTTTATATTAAGAAAATCGAGTCTGTATTTCTAGAGGGTGTACAAAGGTAGCCTGGCCTCTCTGAATTGTAAAACACACAGGGAGGCTTAAAGAGAATTATTCAGCTAGTTATTTAATTTGTTTCTGATACCTTTTCACTTTTGGCTAACTAAAGTGTATTAGAATTAAAGACTAGGTCTGCAATTCTAGTGGAATTAAAAAGTTAGCCTAGTCTGCGTGAGTTGAAAAACTCATTGGGAGGCTTAAAGTGACACTTACTGTTTGTATCTAGTTGGTACTTTTCAGTTTTGGTTAACCAAAGTGTTTTTACATTAAGACTTCAATTGTAATTCTATAGGGAGTAGACAGGTAGCCTGCTCTATCTCACCTGGGAGACAAACAGGGAGGCTTAAAGTGAGATTGTTTCATCAGTCACAGGACTTAATTGTTTGCTGTTAATCTGCACTTGAGAGCTACTTTTGCTGTGGTTTTCCGTTAAGAAATTCCATGATCATTCATCTTGTGACAGAAGGTGTTTACCTGGTCTCTCTGAGAGAAGCGTTCCAGGGAGCACAAAGTGTATTCATTTATTGGACAGAAGGCACAGGAGATAGTTTTCAGCTTTTTCCTGTATAGTATAAATCAGTCACATTTGTGCAGTGCTGTGTGTAGCAGTGTTTATCAGTGTCCTGCACAGTAGCCAATGTTTAGTTTATAATATCTATAAAGCTAGTGTTTAGGACTGCAACCTGCAATACAGAAAGGCTTTCTAAAAGCTAAGCATGGGGCAGCTAGTTAGCATATCAAAAAGCACTACTACCAGATCATAGCATTATCTAACATCTAGCCCTAACCCTAGGCACAAGTCAGGTGTATTCTAGTAAAGCCAGGTACCTAAACTGTAATTGCCCAGTCCTAATACAGAACCTGATAACATGGATATGCAATTCCCTAATGTCTCTGTTGGCAACTTGCTAGATATCGCCATCCTGAGACAATGTAGCAATTGTCTCATGTACTCAGGCAACCTTTTAATCCTTGAAAAGCTAATACAGTATCTAAGAGATTTAAATGCATAACTTTCTTAGAGGCAAAAATCCCACTTACAAACAGTGTTGTCAAGAACAGATATACTACATGCTTCAAACATACTGATTACCATACAAATTGACCTTCTTACGCTGAGGCACTTAAAAGAAATCTTCCCAAACCTCAAAGAACTCATAAACCATCAAATGGCATCACCTAACCTCAACAATCATTAACGCACACACCGAAGAACAGAACCTAACTCCAGACATAAGGCTACACCCAATCATCCCTAAGAATAAAGCCCATAAGACAAGTAAACACTTTTCCTAGTATTCCTGTTATAAGAGATTCTTTTGTGTGACATACAGATACCACTGTAACCATTTTGGACAATGAGAAGATAAGGATTAGTTGACTATCTGGACCTAGGATTCTCAATATCTTGCATAAAATCAATTCACTGCAGATAGGTACACAATATCACTCTGTCATAGTCCATGTCAGTACTCGACAAAAGCGCTTATGGTTTTAAATCTTTGAATAAATTTTGGTGGATCTACTCTTGCTTTCCTGACTTCGTGTGTGTGTTTAAATAGTCCATGTGGGTGTAAATGACTTGTGATTTACCTTACTGGACTATATTTAAAAAGACATTATGGATCTCTCTGAAAATGTGTCACAGGCAGTTGCGTTCCTTGCATTGAGCAGCATTCTGATTTTACCAAGGATGATGACACAGTATGAACAGAAAATGATTAATTTTAATAATTGGCTTAGTTTCTGGTATCACTCCATCCAGAGAATCCAATATATATCAGCATGGGAATGCTTGATTAACAGACCATGTTGCTTATTTGCTAAGGGTGGTCTTCACCTGACCCCCCCATGGGATTTCAGATATTGGTTAAAACTTTATCAACTTCTTTGGAGCCTTTAAGCAATATCAAAATGACAAAACTACCAAAATGCCAAAAAAAAAAAAAAAAGCTCAATGCAACAATGCAACATAAAGTGTTAATTCACAATTTATGGAGCCTAAACATGCAGCTCTACAGCCTACAAGCTCTCCTTACTATGGAGAATGTGGATATCTGTGCTGTTAGTCTTGGTTTAGCGCCATAGAAAGTACTTTTGCTGTGAAAGGCTACAGTACCTTCCACACATTTAGGCCAACAGCATCATAGACAAGGGCTAAATGTGGAGCTGTCTCAGTCTACATTAGCAACAAATCAGCTCCAGCTTGGTTAAGCAGTTTGATGCCCTGGAATTCATCCATGTTCAATTTTCCATAGTCAAGGTTCCTTACCAAGTCCTGGCCAGCAACAGGTCACTTCCTATCAACCCTTGCAACTCTTGCTTATACCTACTAGAGGTGCTCATCATCCAACCAAATACCCTATTCATGGGAAACTTTAACTACCTGTCTGTAGACTGGGGAATGTGCACTACCTCTAACTTAATGGCACAACATTTCCTGGACTTTAAAAAAACATGATCACTCTGGAGCAGATAATGTGCACTCCAACCAGAGGACCAAACAAACTGGACCTAGTGCTCCTCAACATGGGAGAGCATTGCATCCTTCCCTGCTTCCTTTGAAATAAAAATCAATCTGGAAAACCCAACTAAACCTATAACAGTTAGGAACTATTCTAAAGCCAACTACATCCTATTAAGTGATACTTTGTCAAAATTCATGGCTCCCTCAAACCCTGAGAAAACAGCTATCTATGCAGAATTATTCACATACACCCTGCACAAACATGTAAATGGCTGCATTGAGGCTGACATACCTACCAAAATTAAGTCCAAATCTAACACCCATAACAAAAAAAACTGGTGGGATGCTTACCTTAACAAGGTATATAACAAACAAATAAAAGTCATGGCCAAAATCAAAACAGCACCTCTCACAGAGACAAGAGCTCTCTGATTCAACTAATCAAAAAGCTAAGAGGTCTAGTAAAGTCCAGCAAGATAATTTACAAGGTCATGATAGCGTCCCAAGCTAAAGGCAATCAGAAGACTTATTCAGCTATGTCAGAAACCTTAAAGGTAACATTCAGTAGTGTGCAGAACTGGTTGTAAATGGCACAATCTTCCCTGACTAGGGTGACATAGTGAATACACTGGCTGATAAATTTAGCTCTACGTTCTACCTCACCTCCCCCTTACTACTCCCTGTGAAATCCTGTCTAGAATACCCACCCCAACTATCAACAGAGAAGAGATCATGGCAGCGCTTTCTAAGGCCAAAAGCACTACTTCAGTGGACCTCAATAATATCCCCGGTTGCCTCCTAAATAGCCTAAAACATGATCTAGGAGACCACTCAAGGCACTCTTCAACTATAGCTGCTAAATGGGTTATGTGCCAGATGAATGGATTGATGCAACAGTCATCCCTCTTCATAAGGGTGGACCATCATCTGACCCTAGAAATTACAGACCCATCAGTTTGACAAGTCTAACATGCAAAGCCATGGAATGAATTATCATGGAAATGATAAACAAGGACAAAGGCAACATACAGACACTGGACGCATTCCAGTTTGGTTTTGTTAAAGGAATGTCTTGCCTACTCAAACAAGTAGACTTTTTCTAGAGGGTCGGTAAGGCTAGGGATGAGGGGAAAATGATGCATACTGCATACCTTGACCTGTCCAAGGTATCCAAAACAATATCCTACTCAGGTATTATTGATGAACTTTCAGAACTAGGCATAAGTCTCTATATAGCTCACTGGTTGCTGACTGGCTCACAGACAGGACCCAAGAAGTCAGGATCTGTGTGAACAACTCCACCAGAAGACCGGTTACCAGTGGAATACTCCAGGGTTCTGTTTTGCACCTGCTAGATTTTGGCATCTACTTCTCAGAAGTCAATGCTAATTTCAAAGATCTCCGGCTCATCATGTTCACAAATGACTATAAAATGGGAGCTATCACAGATTCCTTCTTGACACCAGTATCCTACAATAGAGTCTAGCACAAACAAATGGCTTGTGCTAAAGTCATGGATTAAAACTCAATGAGAAGAAATGCATTATAGTGCCCTTTGAGAACTCATCCATCCAAGCTAATTACTCCATCGATAACACACTCATAACAATTGACTTGGTAGTTAGGGATCTGGGAACATATGTGAACAGTAATATGTCCTTCGACCAACACTTAGCCAAGATAGTGAGAAATTTATTCTATGTCACTCAATCCATAAACAAGGGTATGCATCCAGGTCCAAGAAAGTTACAGTATCACTCTACTCAGCCCTTATCAGACCCATCATTAAGTACAATGCCCCCTTTAGCATGTACCTGATCAGGCACTTGCGAAAGCTGGGATCCCTCAAAGGCTCCTCACCAGGAGAATCCAATCCAGGGTATGAATACCCTATACTATGCAGAACATCTTAAGGTCCTATCTCTGTATTGATTAAACAGCCCAAACTTCACCAAACCAGTAAAAAAATGTAGAAATTAACTGGACTTCAACATGAATAAAATACTATTATTTTTATTAGTTAACTAATAAAAATAATAGTATTTTATTAATGTTGAAGTCGGTTAATTTCTACATTTTTTACTGCTCCTATCTCTGTACTCAGTCTCCTACATGTTATTGAGAGACGATCTACACAGGGCATATAAGGCATCCTCAGACCCAGATCTTATGGATCTGTTGTACATCCTCAAATCAAACACCAAAAATGTTAGATTCAAGGACCTGAGATTTGCCTGGGACATAAATAAAATGTGCTGGAGAGACTGATATGTGTCTCAAAGGAGCCCTGCACGATGAAATAAACTCCCTATCCACATGAAGTTGAGTTCACCCCTAACCTTATTCAAACAAAACCTTGATCAGTGGTTGGAAAATTGCAAAGTCAACCCTGGTCATACACCCACATCTCTGATGGACAGAGGTCAACAGTAAGTAAATGAATCCCCAACTAACATACTCCCCCCACATAACCCTTAACTACCTTTTTACTAATATACCTCACCATATAGGCATCCAAGGTAGTTGGGGACAAAACTGAATTGGGTTGTATGAGTAGGCTTATAAAGACTCTGCTGGTCATTAGCTTAGTATATGGTTTTATATCATATGTTCAAAGTTTTATAACTTCTAGCATTAAAATATCAAATTTAAATGTTCGAAGTTATAAAACTCGAACATATGTAAAAAAAAAAAACAAACCGGGTCTCGGAGTTGGTATATTTAAAGAGCAGGTGATGTGGTGGGTGCAGGGTGACTTGGCCCTTGCCTACTCTAGTCAGGTAAATTCCATTTGTTTTTTTCTTTTTTTTTTTTTTATTATATGTTCGATGTTTGAAAGTTCGAACATTTAAATTCGATTATTTAACGTTCAAAGTTTTCAAACTTCGAACATATAATATTGACCCAAGTATATACCCATGAACCTTGTACTTCTGATAACATACCATAGCCTATAACATGCCATTAGCCTTACTAGCCTTATTTGTAAGGCCATGAAATGCATTATCATGGACCTCATAAACAAGGACATCAGCAGTCTCGAAACACATGATGCTACTCAGTTTGGGTTTGTCAAAGGGACATCATGCTTGTTAAACCTGGTAGACTTCTTCAAGATGGTCCCCACAGCCTTGGATGAGGGAAAAAAGGTGCATACTGCCTACCTAGACTTGGTCAAGGCCTTCAACACCATTCATCACTCAGGCATCATAGACAAAGTCATCCAGGTAGGCATCAACCCATATGTCATTAGGTGGGTAGCAAACTGACTCATTGAGAAAACCCACATGGTCAAATCAGGGGAAATCAACCTCTAATACTAGACCAGTAACTTGCAGTGTACCCTAAGTATCGGTCCTGGGGCTGCTTCTTTTTGGAATCTGTTTCTCCAGTATGCAGGCCAAAACCAAAGGTCTGTGGTTGACCAAATTTGCCGATGACTGCAAATTGGAGGCTGCCATCAAATCCCCAAATGATGCGGACATTCTTCAAGAGGGTCTCACCCAAACAAATGATTGGTGCCAAAAACATGGCCTCAAACTCAATGCTAAAAATTGCATCAGTATCTTTTTTGGCGAGAATGATGTTCCCACAAATTACCACATTATCAACAACATCCTAAGCATGCAATCAGTAGTGAGAGATTTGGGTACCTAGGTTGATAGCAACCAAACATTCGACCATTATATAGCCTCTGTGGTGCAAAGGGCATTCCATATGGCCCACCTCATAAGCAAAGGCATAGTGTCCAGGAAAAAAGAAGTCATAACCTCCCTGTACTCCTCCCTTATCAGACCAATAATCAAGTAAAACTCCTCTTTCGGTATGTACCTGGCTAAGTGCCTACAGCAGTTGGAAAGACCACAGAGGTTCCTAACTAGGAAAATCCAGGGTCTCAAACATCTATCCTATGATGATAGACCAAAGTCCCTGTCTCTCTACTCCGTTTTATACAGACTGCTCAGAGGTGGCCTCTGTCTGGCATACAAAACCATCTCTTACCCCACCTTATTGGAAATGCTGCATATCCGCAACTCCAACACCACAGGATTAACTCACACCAAGGACCTCAACCAGGCCTGCAATATCAATAGAACATGCTGGTATGACATATTTGTGTCCTAGAGGCTCCGCCAGAAAATTCACCCCCGGGATCCCATCCATGTCCCTGCTAGACAGGAGTAATATGTGCTGACTTTGGGAACAAGGATATAATATTTGGCTAGGCTTATAAGAGCCCCTGGACTAGTAGCCTAGTAATTTCCTATGAGCCTATATGAAATCATTATTCTAAGTGATGTCAATATTGATTGTCAGAATCTTTCAACAGATTTCCATTTAATTAGTATCAATCTCTACAGCTTTGCCCAACTTATAACATCCCATAGTCACCCCCCCCAAAAAAAAAAAAAAATCAGTCTCCATATTGGAATGGATCCTTGTTTCTCACCCAAGTCTTTTCTCATCACAGGGAATCCCAGATGATACACTAAGTGATCATAACCATATACATTCAAAGAATACCTATTCACCAAACCCGGCAATCATTGCACAAAGAAGTTTGTAACCTTATCAGTTTCAACCTAGATGGCTTTAATAACATTCTTAATCCCTTAACTGGTCCTCACACCTTACCTGACCACTAGATGAGGCTATTATTACATTCAGTACTCTATTCTTAAGTACATTAAACAGTTTTGCCCCTCTTCCAAGGAGAAGAATGAAAGAAAAACAATCACCCAGGTTATATCTTACCAACAAAAAAATAATGAATTAAAGTGACAGAGCATGGAAGAAAATTATAATATCCAACTCTCTTGCTCACCTACAAAACTATAAATATCTATGGAACCTTGCAAAATAGGTTAATAATGATAAAATAAAATATTACACTCAAACACAGCTCAATCAAAAACATAATCCAAAAAGTTCTGCTCGTCTGAATACGATCTTAGAACCTGGAACATCTAATCTTCCAAACTTTTTCCCAGTCTCTCTGCAGCAGAAAATGAAACTACCTTTAACTCCAACTTTATTAATTCTTTAACCACCCTTACTAACAGTGCTTCTACAGCTTGCACTCAGCCTACTCTAACCACTCTCTCACTCAGTCTCCCATCTGAATATCTTAAGCTAGCATCTGACTACATAGCATATCCTGTCTCTAGCTTAATAAATTGATCTATACAGGAATCCTATGACCTGTGTCTGAGGAAAAATTCTAATCTTCCAAACTTTTTCCCAGTCTCTCTGCAGCAGAAAATGAAACTACCTTTAACTCCAACTTTATTAATTCTTTAACCACCCTTACTAACAGTGCTTCTACAGCTTGCACTCAGCCTACTCTAACCACTCTCTCACTCAGTCTCCCATCTGAATACCTTAAGCTAGCATCTGACTACATAGCATATCCTGTCTCTAGCTTAATAAATTGATCTATACAGGAATCCTATGACCTGTGTCTGAGGAAAAATTCTTATTTTTTATATTATTTCATTGAATGAAGGAGGAAACTCCACAGAAATAGCTAACTTCAGACCTTTTGCAACCATATTTCCTCTCTCTAAATTATTAAAGAAATGTATTCACAATCAAGTACTTCAATATCTGGTTCATGAAAATATACTAACCCTGCCCAACAAGGATTCAAACTTTAACACAGTAAAACAACTGCTATCATAGTATTCCTTTGCAACATTACTAAAGGTAGAGACAACAGCAAGTTAGTCTCTTCTCTCTTCCTAGACCTCTCTAAAACTATTGTCTTAGAGTGTCTTCCAAATCACTATTTAAAATGGAAAAATTAGCCCTCATTAAATCCACCTTTGATCGGTTTACCAGTTGTCTGTTAAACTGTCTCCAATATGTAAAATAGTTAACAGCTTTCTCCCCTTTTCTCACAGCAAGTATTGTAGTCCTGCAAGGATCTATCATTGGTCCTCTCCTGTTTAACATACATGTAAATTACTTCTGCACATATATATATATATATATATATATTTTAAGCACAAGCAATAATGCCCTTCTCGCCTGCCAAAATACCAAAATAATATCTTCAACGCAGCTCCGGTACAATTAAGGCTGTCTTCTATACCCACGGACCTGACTGGTCCTATAATAATCCAATGTAAACGACTGAATATTGAAAAATAAATTTATTGTAAAGAACACAAAATAACACAAAATAATAAATTGTGAAACATAAACAGAATTAAAAGGTACCTGATTAAGCGCTTTCATTTCCATGCGGAGACTTCTTCAGAACCTAGTTACCTTCCAAAAAAACATCTTTTATATGTACAATGTTTGTAAGCCATTGCCTAAACAGAATAACATCATTAATTGTATAATTGTGTTGTTAAAGGGCTAGCCTATGTTGAAATCCATTGAAAGTACTAAAATACACACTCAGGTAACAATGAATCAGAATAACAATATAACTTATACTATTAATAGAAGTAGTACAAGTGGTATAAGTAAGTGAACATAATATACCTATACCCAGTACCAGAACAACAGAACTAAAATCCGACCATCATATATGATATTTTATGTAAATAAAAATAAAAATATAAATACAAATGTAAATAATGCATATGTTACATATAATTAAACCTAACTGCAATATGAGACATATTAGAAAAATACATATAAAAATATTGTTCAAAGAAACTAAAGGTGACATATGTAAATATATAATGTCTGGGAAAATATAAATCTATAAACATCTATTAAAAAAACTGCTAAAATGTTTAATTTTTTTTTTTTAAAAAACATTTTTTTGAGAAATATGTTGGTATAAAACATAGTTTATATTGTAATATAATAATATATACTAGATACCATATAGAAAAAAAATATATATAAAATTAAAAAAACAATGTAGAATCAATATTCATTTATTGTAAAAATATAATAAAATAAATTAAAATTGGTATAAAATACCAAAATAGTTGTTCCTATAATAAGTGTACAGCCTGCTCTCAAAAATATCTAAATTAGTGCTTGGTTGAATGTAATTTGGTAGTCTATTTCATGCATCAGCTGCTCTCTCAGAGAACCAGTTGGTACACTTCTCATTCCTATAAAATCTTCTACATATGCTGTCTGATGATTCTCTATTACTTTTTGATAACCACAAACATTTCCAGAGGTAGTTGTCTCTAATTGTCCTATATACCCAAATAAGGTCTCCGCTTAAAGATACTGCACAAGTTTGGATATTTTAGTCTTTCATAATAACTTAAGTTTTTACATCCATTGATGCCCTCAGTATATTTCCAATGTACTCTTTCCAGTTTACTCATGCTTGTTTTCTTATAAAGTTTCCATATTATTATCCCATACTCCAGTTTCTGTCTAATATAACTAACAAACAATGGCTTCATCATTTCTAGTTTGCTAGATTTTATATATCTTTTTATACAACCTATAGTTCTAAAAATATCATTAACCAATTGGTTGATATGATTAGAAATTTACAAAGTGGATCTACCCATATACCCAGGTCCTTAAACAACTCTACCATTTCAATCACAGTGTACTGTATTAAGTATTCACCATTCAGTTTATATCTCCCGAATTTGATATGCTTAGTGTTTGATGTATTTAACAGTGTATTATTGTCCAGTGCCCAAACGTTGAATTTTAGATAAGTTCTTTTGCAGGCGTGTCCTATCTGTAACACATGTAATCAGTTTACCCATTTTGGGTCTATATTAATTCAGTGAACGCTTAAAAAAAGTGAATGCTGATTTATCGACCCCATGTAAGTGAAAGCTTACAAACCTCAACACCCAGAACAGCGATTTTTTTCCCCCAGGAAAAAAAAAAATTGCTGTTCCAAAAAAATAAATAAATAAATAAAATAAAAATAAAAACATCAAAATATTACATAAAGTGGGTGGCTTCACTTCGACACCCCCAATGTGGGGGGCATGCCAAATCTGAGATTGCACTACAGTGATGAAAACGGCAAAGTAACGGAGGTGGCCAAGTGAATTTTTCCCAGGGAAAAAATTGTGTATATGCCGTTTCACTATTTTGCTGTTTCTTGCTTTCAAGTTTAATCAAGATGCAGTTGAAGGATTGCTTCTTCGATTATATAATAGGAACCACCCATTTTCAAGTTATCTACATACAGACAATAGAACACCTCAGATGAAAAAGATAGATCTGAAAGATACAATATATAAAATAATGGGCCTACGATAAAGCCCTGTGGGACACCCTTACTGTAACCTCAAATTTCAGCTGTCCAATTGCTGTATAATACTTGCCATTTCCTATTTGCAAGTCAAGCAGCTATCCATCTTATCAAGAGTACATCAATACCTAGCTGTTCTAGTTTGTGTATAACCCCATTGACTACTTAAGTTAAATCTATATAAATTAAATCACAGCACAATTTTTCATTCATAGGTGTTAACTCATTCCCTCCAGTACAGCTCTTTTGAGTGTGTATCTATAAGTCCCAGTGGGTGTGGCTTGAGCCTTTAAAAATGAAGCTGTGACCTTACAGTTCAAACACATACTCATTGACAGAGGTCAAATATCAATACAATTGTGTTTGCCATCATGTATGCTTCAAGATAAAATATTCTGATACCTTGTAGGTATCATGGTTTTGATATTATTAATGCAAATATGAAAAAGTAATATTTGACACCTAGAGGAGCAGTAGGAGGTAACTGCAGAAATGCCTGGAGGAGCACTCGGCTGTAATGAATTAATATATCATTATAGAACATCATGTTACAGGTGGTAACAGATCTATTTTCAACATATGCATGCTGACATAAGGTTTCAGTACCAACCTTTCCAGTTTTGACAATAATTTACCTAGTCTAAACTTCTCCATTATTTTTCCACAATATGAAAGTAACCGTATGGGTCTGTATGTGTCTGGGTTTGTCCTACTTCCCTTTCCCTTTCAAACAAGTTTAACAAGTGCATGCCTCCAACCATGATGAATCTCTCCATATTTATACAACCTAGCAAATAACATATATAATGGTCATGTACATTCAGCCAAAGTATTCTCGGGTCATTATTACTAATGCCATCTCCACCCTCTGCTTTGTTTGGATCCAGTTTGTATAGTTCTTTTTCTATGTAATCTAATTTGATTTCAGTATCTGAAGTTACCTGGGTGCACATGGACAATTTAAAACACCCTTTGTGGAACCAATCTGCTATGCATACGATTTTCTAAATATGGCTATAATCTGTTGATTCTTTGAATAAATTTTAGAATCTACACACAGTTTATCAGTTTGTATGCCTTTCCTCCTACCACATCTTATGTCTCTATAAAATGTTTTCCTATTATGCTCAATGTCTTTATATAAAGTTTTCATTTTTTTCTTGATATTTTCTGAGACTAATTTATCTGTCCAGCTTGTTTATTTCAGTTTTCAAACTTGTAGTTCAACTTCCTTTCCATTTCTTATATTTTTTTGTTTTTCACATTAATCAAGTATCTTGTTCTTGTGGAAGTATATCCTTCTCATACTGTGTGCCTAGTTCCTGATGTCAACCATTTTTTTTTTCGTTCAATTTCTCTCCAAACATACCTTCTGCAGTTTTTCTACTGAATGCATCTCTTCAGTTAGTTTTACATGGTACATTTTTTTGCTTTCATATTATCTGTTATTAATTTTCTATGCATTGGTTTAGATATCAGATTGCCAAAATTATCTACCCAGAAATTTACCTTTATAACATCAGTATCACTGCACATCAGTGATGGCAAAATTTTATGGGAAGTAACAGTATTTTCTTTTAGAAAACAATGTCTAGTATAGTCTGTTCCCTGGAAAGTTTTTTTTTTTTTTTACAATCTGAAGCAACTGTTGTTGTTCCTGAACATATGTTGTAAATGATTTATTAACTAATGTTGGTGAATCGATATTATTCCAGTCTTTATCTGGTAAGGCAAAGTTTAAAGCCACTGTTATTCCTCCCACCTTTGCTTCATGCAAGAAATGTACAAATTCCTCTAGGTCATCAGCTTATCCTCAACTGCCCAGATATTCACAGACTGTCCAGATTTCTGCCTCATATTTTGGGTCTGTTTCTCATAAAAAATGTGGTTTTCCGGATTTTTGTGACAAGTCAATGTGGAATGAATTCATTAAATAATGACAGACATTTGAGTTACAGATGTCATATCCTTCATAAAATGCATGGTAACACAAGACCATTTATTCTAACATCTTTCAAACTTCATAAGAGCAATATTAAAAATGTTTCCCTATTTTGGTGATTTTGTCCCCCCCATTATTTGTAGCTTTGTTCAGATTTTTTTTTGTGCTAAGAAGTTGAGAGCTACGGTCAAAAGCATTTGACTTTGGTGGTCTGCACACTCCAATTATTATATGTTAGAGTGTCATTTTTATTGTCACAGTTGCACAATCTACAGTACTGGTGTTTCTCATTGAGCATGTAATAATCACATATCTCATAACAATCTTTAATCCTCATCATACCACCTCTGCTTGATTTTTTTTTTGGAATTTCTGTTACAGTAAATTCATTGATACCCTGATAGAACTGGAGTCATTGTTATTTAACCACTTTCCATAAATAATGCCACCATCATTCTCATAAAAAAGCAAATTTACCCTATTAAAAAACTTTATTATTAATGTTCCTAGGATTAAGAACTGTCAGATATACATTCAAATGTCTGTGAACTATTACAGTTTTGATGTGGTGAACATTTTGCCTTGTTTTTGTCAAATACTGCAAAATATCTGCTGCAGAAATATTCTTCCCTGATGTTGACAATTGCATGCCTTCCTGTCTAACACACATGTGCTCAAAATTAGGTTCAGATGCTCTATCCATTTCAATTGTATTCTAAATTGGACATTTTTTTCGTGTAGGTATTTACCCAAAAATCTTTTCATTCATTTTGACTTGACTCTGCTTTCTATATGTGACTGCTGAAAAATACATCCTAACATCTATACAAGTTATAAACACAATAAACGACCAGGGCTTAGACTAAACTCTATATTTATTATACAGGTGAAGCTCTTTTCATTTGTGCATTCACAAATGTCATCAGACCAAACAGTCCCATACTAAGACAATGTCTTAAATAATTATTCAACAAAGGAAATGATGCAATCAATTAAAATCACCTAACAACATTTAAAGTTACATAACATACATTAAAACTATACTACTGCAGTTGTTATTTTGCCTTGATTAAGAACTATTGAAAATATGTTATTACTGGAGCTTGTACATCAAAAATCAAAAAAATAGAAAATTAACCTGCAGAATCATTGTAAAAAATAGTGATACAAAAACAAACACAAAGCTGAATTTGTTTTTCTACCTGACCAAGGCTTTTAGTTTTAAATGCTATTAATTGCACAATAGTCATTAAGCCCAGGCCAGACATAAGAATATAAGGATAGCTGCCACATTTACTCAGCCTTTTCTAAATGTAACATCCATGGACCTCCTCTAAGTTCCTCCTTTACTTGTTGTATACCGCAAAATTCAAAACTATGGTTATTATACATTTGCACATGCTTTGCAAGGGCATCGGTTAAGTTGGACTTCCTTATAGCATATAAATGCTCATATACCCTATCTTCTAAAGCTAGTTTTTCCTATGTAATAAGCGGGACACTGATTACATCTAGCCACATAAACCACAGTTTTCGAATTACAGTTCAGCCTGTAATTTATTTTATACTTATTACCACTAATTTCCACATACTGCCCTTGGTAAATAAATTTACAACAACTGCACATCCCACATTTTTTCATTCCTTGCCCTTATACTTTAAGCAGTCTACCACCTTAAAGTAGTGCTTTTAAATTTTTACCTCTTCTTTCTACTGCTTTAACCCTTCCTATAAATGTATCCCTTATGGATACATCCTCTTGAATAATACTTCAATTTTTTGCAATAATTGCTTGTATCTGATAAAATTGTGTATTAAATGTAGTAATAAAAGTAGCTATAGAATCAGTTTCTTCATTATTACTGCCTCTTAAACAAGGAACTAAAGCACCTACTTGATGTAAAATTGGTCTAAAATGGCCATTGTATCTCTTATGTTTAACCTCAGTAAAAAGCTCCTGTAATATTGATTTCAGGTAATCCCTACTCATAAACATTTCTATTAGTTGCTTACACTCCTCAATAAAATCAACATCCCTGCTCACCATCCTGGCAGCACGGACAAATTGTCCTTTAACAACCGCTTTCTTGTTGGACATAGGGTGGGAGCTTATAAAATGTAAAAAGGAGTTAGAATAAGTGGGTTTTCTATGTATTCTAGCAACACATCTTCCATTCTCTCTGTCCTTACTGAGGCTAACATCCAAATAGTTAATTTCTTGCTTTCCAATCATGTGTGTGAATTGTAAATAATGTGCTGTGTTGTTAATATAAATCAGGAATTCTTCTGCTCTTTGTTGAGTGCCGTTCCATAGGATGAATAAATCATCCAAGTAACACACATATAACAAAATATTATTGGCATATACATCTTCCAAACTATACCTCTTCTCCCAGCCTACCATTACCAAATTGGCAAAGATAGTGCCACAAGGTAAAGCCATTGCCATGCCTACTTTTTAAAGGTAGTAGTTGTTGTTGAACATTAAGAAATTGTTTTTGAGGACTATCTCAACAGGTCTACACATAAGTTGATTTCCCTCTGTGGTACCACTGTTCAAACAAAAAATGCTCAATTTCCTGAATACCATCCTCATGAGATATAACTGAAAAGAGGTCCATGATGTCAACCGTTAAAAAACAAGACCTCCTCCAAATATTCAATGGAATGGATCAAACTAAGAAAGTGCCAAGAATTCTTACATATTTGGACCTGTCCTTCAAAAAACTTCTTGATTCTACTATCCAAAAATTTTGCACATGTGTACATGACCGAGTTGTGACCATCAACTATTGGTCACAAATGTGGATTACCTACATCCTTATGTATCTTGGGAACACTGAAAATCTTTGGGATGGTGGGTGAAATCATATTTAAATAACTATAGGTCTCAATACTTATTCTATTTTCTAAGAATAAATCATTAAGTGATATACTAATTCTTTTATATGCCAAATTCAACTCATTTCTAGTTTGGATAGTAGACTCAAGAAGTTTTTGGAAGAACAAGCTAATACAACATCTACTACATTCAAAATGTAGGTGTAGTGATGGATTCACTGTGTAGCACTGTCTTTGCCAATTTCTTTTTCTTCATTGTTATTTCTTGTGAACTTCTTTCTTTTTTCTTTTTTTATTTTCTTGTATAATGTCTGAATCCTCAGATTGCTGAATACTTGTATCCAAAATTCCAAAGTTTTTTAATGATATCATCTTGTTCAATAGTGGTTGAGTATTCTTTACTGATGACTGACACTTCCTTCTTTAAATGTTTTCTAGTTGCTCTTTGCCTTGCCTCATCAATCCAGTCATTCATATATGTAACAACAGTTCACCAAGCCATGCAAGTGCAACCATCATCAGTAAGTCCAGATTAACTACTAAAAATGGTAAGCAAATCCTACAGCTTTTGTCATGAGTAACACAGATCACCTGTGTTGTGAAGCATTATCTTTAAATATACATATTACACTGTACAAGATACTTGTGCTTTAGCAAATCATTAATGACCTACACATTTATGGAATCCATCTCCAGCTGCTAATGAATAAAAATGCTTATCAAAATCAGTTACCACAGAATTCACAGACATTTTATATCATCCTCAATGAGAAAAATCACACAAACAATATACAACTAAATATTAAGTAGAATAATTTCTTTGCTCTGACCGTAACAATTGTGAAAGTCACACAAAAACTGGAATTCCTTTACTTCATATGTGAATGCATGCAGTAGCACCTCTTTTTAACAATAAAAATCAATACATTACAAGCCAACACTGTAGTAAATCATCTTGACAAGTTATCCCTTTCTTCCAAGAAAGAGTGAAAAAAAACAATGGTAAAAATACATTATACATCAAAATAAATCTCATCTTACCAGGCAACTGTGCAATCAATCACAAACCAGCACAGGATTGTTTAGGTATTCTCCCTTATTTCTATACATCAACACAAGTGTTCTAATACAATATGCAAATGATGCTACCCTCATTTACACATTGGACAGCCTTCATCACTTAAAATCCATCACACATAATGCTTTCATCTCCACGAACAATTGGCTAACTAGTAATCAACTTAATCTCAGTCCAGAAATAAAAAAATGAATTACTCCTTTTCCTCCGCCAAACCTTAACAAATATGAAAGAAAATATCAACATAACATCTCTAAATAACACCATCATAGACGTTATCTCCCATATCAAGTTATTAGGTATAACAATCAAAGATCAACTGCAATTTGACTGAAGTATACAGAATGTCTTTAAAAAAATAAAAAAACCCACCAAAAACAATGGTCTACCGCTCATCAAAAAACAAAAAAACAAAACAAAAAAAAAAAACTCACCACACAAACTAATGTTATGAGGCTTTCTTTTTTCCCTATTGTATGCTGCCCCTATCCTTACCAACCTAAAATCCCCTTTCAAATCAAAACTTGAATTGTGTTATAACAAAATTCCTAGATTTGCAGCTAACCAACCCTATGTGTCATATCACTGTGATTCTCTCAAATTATTAACCTGGCAAGAATTAGCATAATACCTCCAGTATACTCAAATACTTCAAGCCCATAAAACGGGTCCAGCAATCAGCTCTATTCTCAATCAGTACTTACTCAATCATAAATTACAGTCTGCAGATCAACAACTAATTTCTGTTTACAAATCTAATAAATCTATAGGGCATCTACTGTACTCAAATACTGTTGTCAAGCACTGGAATAACATCCACATGAGAATCAGTGTACTACCAAGTGGTCATCTGTTTATATACTTCTTAAAATACATTATCTCCCAATTTTGTCTCTGCACATGTATCTCTCCTGCCTAATCAATTCTTTCTCTGTCTCTTCCACTGTTAATATCATAACCATTTCTTTAATATTAATCATCTTTTTCTTCCTATACACTTGTCTCTTACTGTACTGTTTTCTTCACTTATTAAAATGTACTTTCCTTCACAATGTACTACTTTAACTATTGCTCTCTCGTTCTCTTTCCATAATAGGTATATCCTATCACCAATCCTCAATGTGTAATTCTTCAAACTGTAAACTGAATTGTGTATATATATATATATATATATATATATATATATATATATATATATATATGTATATATATATATATATATATATATATATATATATATATATATATATATATATATCCTATTCCCATTTAGACTTTCCCAGTAAACAAATGTCAAATAAAAAAAATAAATAAAATAAATAAGTTAAGCAAGTGACAAAGAATATAAGAATCTGAGTAATAATCTGTGCGAGTGTGTGTGTGGGGTAAGGTCAATAATCATTGGGCATTTTTGGATCACTAATTTCCTATCATATACACTCTTTCAATTTATTTATTTTTTTCAGTTTTTAATGTCTTTTTAAGTTAATAGGAGTGAGTTTCCATTCAAACTATGGCTATTTAATGATCAGTTGACATATGATTGTTATACTCTCACAATTACAGATATACTTTAAAGTATGTTTTCTGTAGCCCATTAATATGTGTCCACAGGTAATTTTCTACTGTGACTGATCTATGTGGAGGGATGTTTGTGGAGTACAATGAGCACTAAATATCAGTTATGATTTCAGGTGTTTCCTGCATTCACCACACCGTCTATACAAAATGGGGGCCTTTGCCCCTCTCCACTAGACAGGCTGTAGCCTCTTCTCTTGGAAGAAAGATGAAGGATTATTAGTCATGTAATTTGTTTTAGAGCAATGTCTAATGTGCATAGTTGTGATAATTTTGGGGGAAATCTTTACAAGATTTTCTTTTAAATGTTTCATGTTAATCTTGTTTGGATTATATGACTATATGATTTCTACTCCATGATTTTATATGTAAGGTGGCCAATTAGCCAAAATTATTGTATGGGTTCAGTTGATTTAGTTAGGAACCGGGGATATGTCTGTTTATCCAAAAATAGACCTAATGATTTGCCTCAAGGTGGTAATATCTTCATATATATAAAATAAGTTGTTCAATAAGACAAGAGCATACGATTAGGCCTGTTGTTCTATATAAACTAAGTGTAATGGAATCCAAGTAAAGGGTCATCAACCAGAACCAATAAAACAGTTTGTGGTAGGGAGGAAGGTTGTAATCATATGGGATCTTCTTGAGCTAGGTGAAGCTCCCCGAAAGAATCAAGGTACATAGAATTACATACTCTGTGGAAATTTTGAACAGGTAAATTGGATGTTAAGATTATTATTCTGTAATGTTAGTGGGGTAACCGACTCAGTCAAAAGGGCATTATTTTTTCTTATTTAGTGTCAATTCATCTGTAAGTCATGTGCCTGCAAGATGATTGTAAGCTTGACAAAAGCAGCATCAAAAATCTGAACATTCTAGAGTTCTTTTCCTTTATCTGGAAAATTCTGGAAGAAGATGTTCCTGAGCTCTTTCTTAGCCTTTTATTTCTGCTATGTGTTATCTCATATTAATTCTTCCGCATGTATCCTTTTTTGAATACTATTATGCATACATTATGTATTTCTTTTGATATTATTATTGTACTGTGAAAACAATATACTCTGATATGATTATTTTATTGTGACTGCATTAGACTCTGTGGAACATTTCTCCCCAGGCCTCTGCTAAAAATGGACTATTTTTTGGCCCAGTCTGACTATCCTGGTAAGGAAATAGAAGTAAATAAATAAAATTCATAGGTTCATATGAACCTATGAACTAAAATGACTCTCAAATAAGTGATAGCCCAGGGCTGTTTTGTAGCTATAAAGAGAATGTATGGTCCTATTAGACTTAAATTGAGATAGTGTATATTTCCTCATCCTGCAAATGTGTACAGGGATTTTCAAATAATAATGGGCAAGGTGATGGATTGCCAAGAGGAGGTGAATGTCTTTACTAGAGATCTGAATCTAGCATTGGAACTGGAGTATGTCCAGTGAGACCCTAGACTACTAAGGCCTGACAGAACAAGTAGATACTTTGTAACTTATTATTGCATAATGATAGTAGTATTCATGCATTTTCTTAGTGTGAGGGGTGTATTTCCTTATTTTCCCCTAAATTTTCCACCTTTTTAAGAAACAAAAAGGCATTAATAAATATGAGTATTCCTATTCACTGACAAGGTTGGAAATTACGCTACTGCTTATTTCAAATTATGCTCTTATGATTCTGATATTTGCTACATCTCCAAAGAGTCAATTACAATATGGATATTTCGTCCAGTGCAGTGTATCGCAATACTTTTAAGTCGAGGTTTGACATTAAAAGGTAGGAACGGGAGTGGGGGGGACCAGGTCAGGGAGATCTTCTATGAGATCATAGAAATTATTTAAAGGCTTTCTATTGATCAACATGTTATCGTCATAAAGGGACAGTCTAATAAAATATTTTCAGCATGTTAACATGTTTGTATAATAAGTAGGAACTGCAGGTGAAATGCACAGAGGGTTTAGAATGGAGTTTAACTATAAAAAATAAAAATAAATATGATTTCAGACAAAGAAATACATTTAAAACCAACACATTCATCTAAGGCTTCTTGACAAGTCTAAGGTTTGATATTTTAACACAGATCCCCTATATGAGGGTGGACCTGCCACTGACCTGGGGAACTACAGACTCATTAGCATGACTAGTCTGATTTGAAAAAGCCATGGAACATGTCATATCTGACCTCATAAATGATGATATCAAAAAATGTACAAGACTAAAGTCACATTAGTTTAACTTTGCCAAAGGGGAGACCCTGCTTACTTAGTTTAGCCTGCTTTTTGAGAAGATCACATAGGTTGTTGACAGGGGTCTATATTAGTTTGCCGCAATTGCATGGCAGTGAACACCTATGCATCGAGCCTATTTCAGTGAAAATCATTTCAGCGATTTGCTGAATTTACAGAGGACAAGGAAATACTTGCCCTGCAACACAACTTTGCCCTTTTCTCCACTGTAATGTGATCTCACAGTTGGTGCATATAGTTAGACAGGACGTGGGTGGGGTTCAATTTGCTTAGCTGTTGGTCCCTTGTGCTGTAGGGCAAGTATTTCCTTGCCCTTGGTAAATTCAGCAAATCATTAAAATGATTTTCGCTGAATTAGGGTCGATGAATAGCTGTTTCTGCAATGTGATTGCGGCAAACTGATATAAACCCTGTTGACAGTGGTCATTTTGTTCTTTGGATATGGCCAAAGCATTCAACACTATACTCCATGCCATAAGTGCAAATAAGTTAAGTAACTTGAAATCAGATCAAACATGGTCAGGTGAATTGCCAACTGTCTGAATGATATAACCCACCTACTAAAGGTGGCAGGTGCCTCGTCAAAAAGTATGAGAGTAAGTAGTGGTGTACCTTAAGGCTCAGTACTGTTTCATCACCTTTTTGGCATCTACTTCTCTAACCTCCAGACCAGGAACCAAGACCTTCCATTAGCTATGTCTGCAGATGACTAAAAACTGGGTATTACTGTCAAATCTCCTTCTGATAACCCTTCATTGCAGCAGGAATTAACCCTCATAAGCAAATGGCACTTGTAAAAATGCTAAAATTAAATGTGAGAATGTGTAGTATTATCACACCTGGAAAGCACCCCCCCCACCTCCACCACCATTGCACAGTATAGCCAATACCTCACTCTAAAATAATAATAATGTAGTCACTGATCTTAGAACCTGAGTTGATAACTCCTGGCATCCTTCAAAATATACCTTGATGACTGAATGGACCTTCTATAGTTATGTTAAAGAATCTCCACGGCAATACCCATATTTGCTCTGAGCTACTGCACAATGGTACCTCCTATACCAAGCCAACAGATATTGCCAGTATACTGGCCAACAGATTCAGTGCCAACTTTACCCCTCTATCCCCCCAAAGAACCAATCACAATACCAGTAGATTGCCAGGCACCCAGTATTACTGCTGCACAGGTTAAAACAGCACTGTTCAAGACCAAGAATACAGCTTCTATGGGACCTGACAATATCCCTGATTGTCTTCTACATGAACTACAGAGTGAACTGGCACCTTAACTGTGTGCTCTGCTCAATCACAGCCTCACCTCAGGTTTTATCCCTAACGAATGGTGCACTGCTATAGTCATCCCTCTCCACAAATGAGGAGCGACTACACACCCTGGGAACTATCGCCCCATTAGCCTGATGAGTCTGATATGTGATTCATACAGCCTACCTTGATCTGGCCAAGGCTTTTGATACCACTACCCACTCAGGAATTGAAAAACTCACTAAGTTAGGCATTAACCCATATATCTCTTGATGGATTGCAAAATGGCTCACAGATAGAACCAACAGTGAGAAAGTAGCTGACTCCAAGTCAGACTGCTGACCAGTTATGAGTGGAGTCCCACAGGGTTCAGTCCTGGGTACTCTCCTGTTTGGTATCTACTTCTCTGAAGGTAAAGCCAACACAAAGGGATATGGCTGACAAAGTTCACAGACAATTGCAAGTTGGGAGCTATTATTAACTCCCCAAGTGATGTTGACATCCTACAGAATGGCCTCACTGAGACCAATGACTGGTGTCAGAATCATGGCCTTAAGTTCAATGCCAAAAAATGTGTCGTCATCCCTTTTAGGAAAAACCCAGTTCCCATGAATTACCACATTGATGGTAGTCCACTGAACACAGAAGGAGTTATAAGAGATCTGTGAACACAGGCCAACAGAAACCTTTCTTTTGATCACCACATTGCCACTGTGGTCAGAAAGCCCTTCTATGTGGCACATCTCATTACTAAAGGTTTTGCATCCAGGAAGAAAGAGATCATTGTCTCCCTCTACTCTTACCTCATAAGGCCAATCACCGAGTACAATGCCCCATTTGGAATGTACCTCTCTAGACACCTGCAACAACTGGAGAGGCCACAAAAGTACATCACAAAGAGGAACCTATGCCTTAAACAGTTGTCCTATATGGACAGACTCAAAAAACTCCAACTATTCTCTGTCTCATATCGGCTACTAAGAGGCGATCTCTGCTTGACTTACAAAGCCATGTCTGACCCAGCTCAGTTAGAAATGCTACATCTAAAGAAATCCCAATCCTTCCACACCACATGCTCCAGAGACCTCAACCTCATTACCACAATTAACAGAACATGCTGGAGGGACAGGTTCATAGCCCAGAGACTGCCCATGCTATAGACTAGATTTTCCATACATGTCAAGCAGAGTACCTCACTGACTCTCTTCAAGAGAAATCTTGATGAGTGGATGGGAAACAGAAAATTCAACTTGGGGACAACTCCAGTGGCTCTACTCGACAGAGGCACTGGGGACTAAGGTCGGGTGTCACTGTGCCAGGGTAATCCTATGGCTAGGCTTGTAAAGGCCCCAGGGCCATTAGCCTAGTACACACCTACGAACCTATGAACATATATTTGCTCTGGTACTCTTCTGATTGTCCTTCTTGAGAATGGATGTAGAACATGAGAGAGGGTATTAGCAAGGTATAAATAGTCTTGTGAGTCTATTGTCTTGCATGTAATGATCTTATGAACATATACTTTATGCAGCAAAATCAAGGATTTGTTAAACTAATGATGTTATTTAAGAAGACATTTTATGTTATCCAATTGAATGCCAATTCCTCTTTCTTTTAAATTAACATTAGCAATGTGCAAAGCAAATGAGATATTCTCATTTGCATGTTATTTTAAGAAGTGATTTAATATTTTTTTCATATATACAAGTATTATCTCTGTTATAAATGATTAATAACTACTGCATCTGTAAAATTTATTTTGATCATTTTCTTATTGACTTTAATTTGACACAGTTAGATAATTGTATATCTCACCTCTATATTCTCAGCTGTTTACATGTGCTTCCGTCATTACAGAACTACAAAAAATATCCTTTAGCTTAGGCAAGTTTAATTTATAATTTCCAAAATTCTTAATTAAGTTTATAATAAAGAAACAAAGGCATATTGACTTATATTTTTTTATTTTCATCTCATGAAATATTCTTGTTCCACGGCTGGGACTTTTAACAAAGTATTCATCAAAATAAAGTCGCAGCAATTTCAGGGTTAATCCTTCCAGATTTCTTTTTCTGAATTCTTAGAAAGTAAATTCCACACTAGTTAAAATGGAATGGTCAGTTTCATTCATTGTAAATCAATTACTCATGCAAAATGAATACAGAAAAAAGTTGTCCAAGTATATCGGTGCGTAGTCTATGTTTATTCCAAGTATAAAAACAATTGTAGAACTCTACAAGAACACAATGTGCAGTTTACTTCAAGACACTTTATTTGAATTTGGAAGAAAATCAACCACAATGTGACAAAAAAATAATTTATAATTTTAATGACAAAATATTACCAGCAAGGTGACTCTGAAAACACAATAAATGAATGTGTGGTGTAATTAATATACTAACAAAAATTTGATTACACACTACTGCTGATATTCAGTTATTAAAACCAATTGCTATGACTTCTGAAGAAACTTTCATGGTATCTTTCATCAGATATTCCATGTAATAGGTGAAAGAGCTAAAGAACAGAGAAACTACCTAGAACCATATAACTGTATATGTCTGAATATCTCAGGAATCCTTTAGTTATTGATAAAACTGATAACACAGACTACATCCACACTGCAAGCGGCTTTATAATTATGAATACTGCATTAATGAGCAGTTAGGCAAAATGTTTTTACAGCACTATGAACTTTAATGTAACAAATAAATATAATGAATAGCACTGGATTATATTGCTAAAGATGAGTGCCCTTGTGGTATGAACAAAATTGTGTTCTTAAGCATATCATAATGCTGGGCTTTAAGGCATCAATGGTACATATGTTTAATTGATTTTTAGAAAAGCATTTTTAGTGGTGGTATTTTAATATATTCTAAAACTTGTAAAAGGTACTCTTTGTTGAGAAAGTGAGTGTGTTTATGTTTGCAGCATTTTACACAGTTTAGACATTTAAATAGATATTTAGGTACATACGTATTATCACAACCACAGCTTTTCTGCATTGACAGCATTCTCAGCAGCATGATGTTTCACATTAGAACAGAATGTTGCCAAGAATGCCGTCAGTGCAGAAAAGCTGTGTTTGCGATGATACGTAAGTGACAATTTTTTTTTATGTGTAAATTGAGAAGCTACGATTGTTAAGTATGTTGCAGTGATCGCCAAGTGGTCGGCTGGAGCCATGTCCTGCTGTTGTAACAGGGCCCAGGTTGTACAGGCTCAACATCGTGTCATTTCATTAATATCTGTGAAACTGATCCCAGGTGCAGCTGTCAGTGAAAATCACAGCTGTAGTTTTATGTGGCACCAGTGAGTGGTAGTTGGTTGATTGGGGAAGGCCTGTTCTCGACAAAGTAATGTTTTGAGTGCTTTTGAGGAACAAAGGCTGTGGGGAGTATGTGCAAACTTCTTTAAACAACTGTTGCAAAAAGGAACCTACATTATATTTTTAAACAAGGAGCGTATTGTAAATAAGGAGTTTACCTGCCCTGGATAATTTTAGGCGATAATAAGCATTTGCTATAGCATATGTTTTGCGCAAACTTGCACACCCAGCTTTGAGGGTGTCTAAGGATTAAATAATTTTGATGGTTGTAGAAAAAGTGTTTATTGCAAAGCGACACGTTTGAAATACACAGGTGCCACTTAACCAAACTATTTTAGTGCATTGTAACGCAACCAGAGATTCTGAGCAGTAAATGTCTTGTCAGCCCTTTTCAGAAACTTAGGCCATCATTTCTCTGTTGCCTTCAGGAGAGTCAGGGTATAATTGATCGCTGCTCTGTATTGCAACCATGAAATTGTCAGCATTGACAGCATTCTCGGCATGTTTCAGTTAAGAACGGAATATTGCCGAGAATGCTGTCAGTGTAGAAAAGCTGTGGTTGCGATAATATGTAAGTACCAATATTTATTGTTGGGTAATTCTACTGGCTTTTATTCACATTTGCTCATTTATGTGGTTATTTACTCAGTTCTCTAAGCCTGCTGCACTGCTTACGCTATATATTCCATGCTTAGTTATAAACGAACAAATGCTTCTTTCTTATAGCAATGATAATTTCTCCAGCCTCTCCATTAATGATAGCTGGTACATTTCAGTGTAGAACTATCCTTTAACAGTAAATGCTTCCTTAATAAAATGTAAGATAGCATGTAGAAATTGCCTTTAACTAGTATTTCTCATTGCAGACTCTTCAATGTCTCATTATGAAAAGATCCCCTGCATCCTATGCATTGTTAAAAGTTAATTTACAAGGCTGAATACCTCTCAATTAGACCAGATTACAGAAAAGAGACCCAAAATCCATACCCCAAATCCTTAAGTGTTAACCTGCTGGCAATCAGTACAGAAATACATGAAGTATATTAATCCAACATTTCACAATCTATATGGTTTTGTGTGTCTTGTTGCTGACAGTGATAAAAGAACCAAAGACACAATACAATCATTTGTTTCATGCAATACTATGTAGCTGAATTAGTCTAAAAAATGTGCATGCTAGACAATCTCACTTCTCTCTGGCCTTGAGCTATGTTTCAGGAAACAAGAAGCTTTCTCGTGCAATTATACTATGTATATCTGTCAGGAAATCCACATCTCTTTGCAAATGTCTGGATGATGTTTTCCCCTTCAGATGTTCCCATCTAGCGATCTGGTCCTACAGCCTTTCTTTTTGTCTTCTTTGTCATGCCTTCATGTAGTGTGTTACAGTACAAGATTTAATTTGAAACTATTATCTATTGTTTAGCAGGAAATCACAATCTAATATTTCCCTTTTTTGATTGCTGATTTTTACAAAGGGAAAAAAGCTTTCCTCTTGCTTAATAATGAGGAATTCATATTTGTTTCTTGGCTCCTACATGGTGCAATAAGCAAGAGTGACTGTGACTTGACATGTTTTTAAGATGAATAAGCTATGCCTTTGGCTACTCATTCTTGCAGGACCTGAGGCATTTCATGTCCAGGAGGGCATATTAAATATTCCATTAATCTTACAGGATCTTGTCCTTCTATTCCTTTCAAATACATAAAGAATTGGAAGTTTCTGATATGAGTTCTCTGGGTTATCTTCTCAACTTTTCTCACTCCTCTTCTAACTAGTAAAGTTTCATCCATTTTCTCCAGGTTGTCAGCTTGAGTTAGTTTCAAAATTATACTATTATAGGAAAGCTGAAATATAATTAAACATGCTGGCCAATCTCAGTGTTCCCATGTAGCTGGGATACTATTTTCATTTTATTTTCTCAACCTTGAGAGACACCAATTGTAATGCCGCATGTTTATCATTTTATAGTTTTCACAGCTGGCCTGTTTTGGACTAGTAGCTTTCCAGGCTAACTTTCAAAGCATGAACACTTCCATCTTTGAAAAGAAATAATGATTTCAGAATTAACAAGGACTCATCCAAGTTTGCTTACGTTTCCTTATGTTATTTGACCAACTTTTTCAATCTAACATTTTTAAAGCCAATCCTGATCGTCTAAAAGATATTGGCTTTTGTTTCCTACTAAGCATTGTTTTTATTTGTGGAAATGGTGCAATTCAAATACTTTCACTGAAACTTGTTTGAGAGCTACTACACAACAGTTAAATTCTGTGTCCTGTAAAGTCAGCGGATTGCATATTTCTGACTCAATGTATTTTAACACATCTGTGCTATCAAATTATTAAGAATATTTTATTCATTACTTTTCATTCACTGACCTCATGTCTTGGATTGAATTGCATTTTCAGACTCTAATGCTTTTTTGTATTGAATTATTCTTATGATCATTAACCAACTTTTCTAAAGTCTACACCTATTCCCCACAACATCATGTTTGAGTTATTTCAACTGTATGATACCAGAAAGTCACAACTTCTGCAAGAGTTTGAAAAGTAACAGCTAGATACTATTAACCTTACATCTATTCTGAAGGTTGATTCTGAACTGGAACTGTAAGCTCTCTCCTTTACTGGTGTTGTCATATCTGATAACTCTGAGTACTTATCAGTATACATGATATTCATCATCCAGGTCCCAAACAAAATTTATGCCAACAGAAAATAAGGTAACATCATTATGACTGGAAACTGCATACATTTTTTAAAAATGTAAAAAAATAGTGGCTATCCACTTAGACACCTAAATTTTAAGTTACCCGCTTTCTTATCTAACTGCTTAGTGCACACTGCAGTGTTTAGGATACATTTTTTTTCATCTTACATTTAAACATCTATTCCAAGACCACCAGTTATTGGAGAGCCCACATTCTGCCTCTCAGTAGTCATCTTGGGATTGCTTCTGTTTTCTCCTGGTGAGAGAAGGAGTACAGGGACATTATTTCCTGGACACTCCTAATCACCAGAAAGCCTAATAACTGCTTTATAGATGACAGCTTGGAATCTGTGCTTATATTCTGGTCCCGGTGAGAAAAGACCAGAGTGCATTGATTCCTGACTGTTTCTGGTTGGAGAGTGAGTGTTTGTGCTTAACATTGCTGATTGGTCTGGTTTCTATTCATAGCATCTACCAGAAAAAAAGGCTATAAGCCTACAGATCTTTGCATCACCTTGGACAAGACTGTGGATCAACAAACAGGCTGTGACCTGCATCTCTTCTTGGGATTGGTGCTAACATTTTGCTTCAGGTGAGAGAACAAGCAAAAGAGCATTGTATCCCAACAGAGTGAAGCTGTGGTGAGATCAGCATTAGTAGTAGCCAGGCAGTAGCCATTCATGTGACTCCCCTCTTTTCATCATTCTTGATAAGCTAGTTCTTTGTTTTTAATAAGTACTGCTTGATTTGTTGGGTCTATATTATAAGATCGAAGTTTAACAACTTCGAACACCATATGGGCGACACCATATCAGTGAAGTTGTAAAACCTCGAAAGCAAAATAAAAAATGTAAAAATAAAAGAAAAACCTACCTGATTGGCCTAAGCAGGGGGGCAAGCCCCCCTGCACCCCCCACACCCCCGCTACTTAAATATACCAACTCTGAGATCGCCCTATGTTGAAGTAAAAGGAAGAATTCCCTATGGCGATCTCCGTTCACACTTGCGAGGTTTTAAATATTCTCTCATATGGTGTCACCCATATGGTGTTCGAGTATTTAAACCTTTGATCTTATAATATAGACCCAGTTTGCTTCTAACTTCAGAATATCTGCCTAAATATTTCAACATTAAATTTTCAGCGTCTATGTATTAGTTTTCCCTCAACTGTTTGGCAGTGCTCTGTACAGACTCAGACACCTTGAGTGACATTTTTCCTGTAAAAGCACAATTGAAATTTCTCCAGTATCTAGTTGCAGACAGGACAACTAATTTGCAGTGACAAGCACTGTCCACATAGTTGCAAACCAGATACTCCTGACAGTGATTGATATTCTCACTCCAGCTGTCTAATCAATAAAAAAAGGTTTGTTGCCATAGATATGAACTTTCTTACTGTCTCCATTACCAAGTTGGTGGATATGGATATCCTGAGGCCATGTAGAAATTGCCTCATATTTACTGGCAACCAGTTAATCCTCAAGAAAACTAATATGGTATGTGAGAGATGTATTTACACAATATCACTGGAGGCAAAGTTCTCACATAAAAGTACTCCTAATGTCAATAGGTTTGTCAGTAATACGCACACTACACTCATCATGCTCAATTCAAAGTATACATATTGACCCACATATGCTGAGGAACTTACATGCAACCTTCCTAAACCACAAAGATGTCCTAGATGAAGTACACATAACAAATACCCTCAGCAGCCCCAAATGCACCATTTCAAACCAACGCCCTCATCAACACAGACCTACATCTCATGGAGCCTCTACCTCTAAGCTCATAAGGCAAGTAACCACACAATCCAATATTCTAGTCATTGGGGATTCCACTGTGAGACACACTGATGTCCCTTTCACCAGGCTGAGTAAGGAGAAAGTTGTGGTCATTTGCTTATTGGGGGCAAGGATCCGCCACATTACGCATGCATGCACTCAGTTCATTGGACCATAATTGCCAATATGACTCAGTCATAGTCTATGTATGAGTAATTGACCTGAGATGCACCCCCCTAGACTATATGAAGAGAGACATCACGGAGGTCTCTGAATATGTCTCAGGCTGTTACAAGCGTAGCATTGAGCAGCATTTTACTTTTTCCAACGATGATGCCACAATACGAACAAAAGATGACTGACTTTAATAATTGGCTTAGTATCTGCTGTCATTCTAATGGGGTGTAATATTTGTCAGCATGGAAGGAGATGGTCAACAGACCACACTGCTTTGCCAGGGATGGTCTGCACCTCTCCCCTCTAGGTTTTCAAATATTAGCTAAAACATTGTCTTCCTTCATAGTGCCTTTTTTAGGCAATGCCAAACTGAAAGTACTTCCAAAATAGCACATCAAAACCAAGAAAATCTAAAGTTATTACTGCTCAATGCTAGGAGTCTAAACAAAAAACTCTCTTTACCCATGATAATGCTGGCATCTGTGCAGTCACTGAGACATGGTTTAAAGCCTTGAAGAGCATACCAACAGTGCAAGGTTATAACACATTTAGGTCATCCACTTCACAGGTAGGGACTAAAGATGGAGGTGTCTCTGTTTACATCAAAATAAATACATGTCAAAGCTGGTCAAACAGGACAATGCACTTGATCTGCTCCATGTTCAAATCACCATAGGTACAATCCAATACCACTTCCTTGTAAGCTATAGGTCCCCGTCTATGACCGAGGAAACCCATACCATGTATTGAAACTTATTAGAAACACTAACCATCCAACCCAATGCCATATTTATGGGTGACTTTAATTACCCAACTATTAATTGGAAATCCTCTATGACACCAAATGTACATGCACAGAGATTCCTGGATTTTGTAAACACAAACTCCCTGGACCAGATAGTCAATACACCAACCAGGGGTGCAAACATACTGGATCTGGTCCTCACTAATATGGGAGAGTGCTGCACACCCCCAACTGTATTGCATTCCGTGGTAAGGTCAGACCATAAAATGGTCTCCTTTTGATGTAAAAATAAAACCTGGACTCCCAGCTAAACCTGGAATATTCAGTAACTGTTCTAAGGCTAACCTCCTGCTATCAAGTGAGAACCTGGCAAAATTCCAAGCCCCCATAAACTCTGGGAACATTGCTGCCTATGCAGAACTGTTCTCAGAAACCCTGCACAAGCATGTTAATAGCTGCATAGAGGCAGCTGTACCAACTAGGAATAAGTACAGAGCTAACTCAAAAAACAAGCCACCCTGATGAAATCACAAAATCAAAAGGCTGTATAACAGGAGGAAGAAAATCATGGCAAAAATTAGGAGGTGCAGTACCAGCAGGATAAAAGCACTCTCATCAAACTAAACAAACAACTCAGTGGACAAATAAGGTCTACCAAAGCCAACTCTGATGTAAGCTTGGTCTCCTAGGCCAAGGACCACCACAAAGCATTTTTAGCTATGTCCACAACCTCAAAGGCAAATACACAGTTGTGTGCAGAGCTCATTGTAAATGGAACCATCTATACTGAGCCAGAAGATATTGCAAACCTCCTGGTTGATAAATTCAGCTCCAACTTTCCCCCTCTTTCCCCCTCAACCTTACCTTAGGAAATATCATAAAATATAACTCCCCCTTCTATCACTAGGGAACAGGTCCTTAATGCTCTCACTAAGACCAAGAACACCACATCAATGGGCCCAGACAGTATTCCAGGATGCCTTCTAAATAGCATGAAACATGACCTATCAGGGCCTCTAAGAGTTACTATTTAACTGTAGACCCCAAACAGGCTTTGTGCCTCATGAATGGAGAAAGGCAACAGTCATCCCTCTGCACAAAGGTGGACCATCATTATATCCTGGAAACTACAGACCCATAAGTCTCACTTGTCTTGTATGTAAAGCCATGGAAAGAATTATCATGGAGATGATCAACAGAGATGTAGTAAACCTCCAGACACTGGACCCAACCCAGTTTGGTTTCATCAAGGGAAGATCATGCCTACTCAACCCGGTGGACTTCTTTGAGAAGGTTACCAAAGCAAAGGATGATGGCATAATCTTTCACACTGTCTACCTTGACCTAGCTAATGCATTTGACACAATACCCCACTCAGGAATTGTTGACAACTGAAGAGGTTAGGTACAAACCCATATGTCACTAGGTGGATAGCCAAAAGGCTCACAGACAGGACCCAGGAAGTTACAATTGGGGAATCCACCTCTGCAAAGAGGCTAGTCACAAGTGGAGTTCCTCAGGGATCAGTCCTTGGACCACTCCTTTTTGGTATTTACTTCTCAGAAGTCAACGCCAATGTCAGTGGTCTCTGGCTGACTAAATTTGGAGATGATTGCAAATTAGGAGCTGTCATTGAATCTCATACTGACACAAATATTCTTCAGGAGGGGTTGACACAGACAAACAACTGGTGTCAGAGGCATAGACTAAAACTAAACACCAAGAAATGCATAATAGTATCCTTTTGGAATTCATCCATCCCTGGTAACCATCATACTGACAACACACTCCCTAGAGTTGACCCAGTAGTCAGGAACTTAGGGACACAAATAGATTGTAATCTAGACTCTGGCCATCACATGTCTACAGTGGTGAGGAAATCAATCTATGTTGTGCAACTTATAAACAAAGGTATGGAAGCTAAGTCCAAGGAATTCATTGTTCCACTGTATTCGGCATTCATCAGACCAATCATTGAGTACAATGCCCTCTTTGGTATGTACCTAACCTGGCATATCCAACAATGGAACATCCACAGAAGTTCCTGACTTAAAGAATACAGGGCATAAGTAAAATGTTCTATGCAGACTGCTTCAAGGTGCTATCCCTGTATTCTGTCTCCTACAGTTTTTGAGAGGAGATCTGTGCCTGGCATACGGGGTATTGTCAGACACCACTCTGATGGACCTCCTGCATATAAACAAAACAAACAGCACCATAGTTACCATTTCTAAAGACTTAAACCTTGCCTGTGATATAAATAGGACCTGCTGGAGAGATAGGTATTTATCCCAGAGGCTACCCTGTCTATGGAACTGGCTCCCCATCCATGTGAAGTAGAGTTCCTCCCTAACCCAATTCAAGTGCAACTTGGACAATTGGATGGGAAACTGGAAATTCATCCCTGGTTTGGCAACTATGTCTCTAATGGACACAGGTAACCAGTAAATGGTTCATCTGCCAGGCCCATGCTTTCACTTATCAAGGGTATCAGAACTTGTCAAAGACTTGGGATGCATGGCTAGGCTTAAAAAGGAACCTGTAGTCATTAGCCTATGAACCTAAATATATATATATATATATATAGATATATATATATATATATATATATATATATATATATATATATATATATATATATATATATATATATATATATATATATATATATATATATATATATATATATATATGTATATATATATATATATATATATATATATATATATATATATATATATATATGTATATATATATATATATATATATATATATATATATATATATATATATATATATATATATATATATATATATATATATATATGGTTTTGGTTTTCTGTTGTCTGGTTTTGTTTTACATTATTTGGTAAAACCGAACTAGGTGGGGGCTACACCCCAATGTGGGGGGCTGTGCCCCCCCACACACCCCTAACTATATATACTAACACCAGGATCGCACTACAGTGGGGAAAAGGACATATACCTTTGACTTGCCTTAGAGTACTACTTGTCAGTGAAATGAGTTTTAGGTGAAATGAACTTTAGGTGATTTGGTCTCAGTGAAATGGTCTTTCAATGAAGTGATATATATATATATATATTTATATATATATATATATATATATATATATATATATATATATATATATATATATATATGTATACAGAGATATACATATATATATATATATATATATATATATATATATATATATATAGAACAGCTTTCCTGATATAAAATGATATGATTAACTGCACTTGTATACTTATACTTCTGTAGAAGTCAGTCAGATTTTTGAAGAACTGTCTATAAGTACCCCTTTTCAAACTCATGGGTGATCAAAAGTGTGTTTGTTAATTCACAAAAATGTGTTTGTTGAAGAACCACCTGGAGTAGAATTTACAGCTTGTCAGTATACTCATGTTATCTGATTTGAGAGAATGCTTTTCTGTTATTAATATAAAAATAGTTGCTGAGCTGCCTATGATCAGATGCTAAGCAGACTATGAAAACACAGGAATAATGCAATGATATTCTGGGAATGTTTGACAATTTTATCTTTGTGTAATAAGTTCTGCAATCACCTCCAGAAGATTTTCCCCCTTGCACCAGAGAAGGTTGCAGATGACAACACTGCATAGATCTTGCTCAAGACCTTAGTAGTTGTGCCAGCGATAAGATGTTGGGATTAAAAAGTGTTCAGTGCTCAATAAGTCAGTAACTTTTATGACTTATTGGTGGACACAAGCAATGTAGGAAGATGTTGTATTAAAGAAGCATGCCTTTAATACAATTCCAGCAATGTTGCACCTGGTTTGACTGATAGGCCAAGAAAGCAAGAGGTGCAGCTGACACCAGTTGTAAGGCCTGAGACATGCTTTTAAGATGAATCATTAGGTCTGTTGTTCTAAATAAATTATGTGCAGTGGAATCAAATTAAAGATTCATGGACAAGACCTGAAAAGACAGTGTGTGGGAGGGAGTAAATCTTAGGTTCATACCTCAAAGAGGTTCTTGAAAAACCTCTGGTGTGCTGGGGTCAGAACATTGCCTAGGCTGAAAAACTTGACTGGCAACATTGCTGAGAGAGGGAAGAAAAACTTTTGAGGATGGACTAGAGATGTTTCTATACTTGAGACAAGTGAGACATTTTTTTTATTTAATTATTATTTATTTACCATTTGTTAGTCATGGTAGAAAATTGATCCAGGAGGACCATTGTCAGGCTTAGCCCAGGAAAAAGAGCAGAAATTAGCAATATACAAAGCAACATCATACAGTATTGAGGAATTGTGCAATTCCCAGCAAGAAAACATTATGATGAAGTACCTGACTTATATAATAAGAATGTTTGCATACCTTAGTAAGGTGGTTAGTATCGAACACTAAGCAATAGTTTAGTAATGAGGTATAGACAATTATACTTACAGAGTTTTTATAGATTATAGGCAGATACATTGTCTTAGTAGGACAGGTAGGTAGGTGGATTTTGATAGGGAGAACAGGGAGGGAAGTAAAGAAGGGGGTGGGAGGGAGGTAAAGAAGGGGGAGGGAGGGAGGTAGACAGAGGAAAGGTCAAGAAGTGGCAGAATGGGTGATGGAGTGAGGGAGTCATGGAGAGTGAAAGTTAGAGGGAATATAGAATTAGGAAAGTAATGTTAAAATAAATGCCTTAGTGAGAAGTTTAATAATGAATATATAAGGGTTTTTCAGAGTTGAACAATACTTTGTGAAGAGAAGCTTACAGACCGTTCTTTTCTGCAGAAATTGCTTGAGTTGATGTTTGAATTTTGGAACAGTGGTGATGTCCCTTAGGTTTGCTGAAGTGATTCCCATATTTGAGATGCCATTACTGAGAAACTGTGGTTAGTGGAGTGCAGTTTTACAAATTAGGCAGAGAGGGAGAAGGAGGATTTTGATGTAAATTTGTAGGATGAGGTTGTTTTACAGATTCTGCTGAAAAAAATGAAGGTATCTTGGAAAATATGTTAGGGGAGTAAAAAATCTAGGCTGAATGTGCATCTTTCATTTATTGGACACCATTTTGCTTGTGTTTGGAATGAGCTATGGTGTTTTTATTTGGGGGAGGGAGCAAGAGTGGTAAATCTACAGATTTGATTTGATCAAGTTTGGAGACTGAGTGTTTTAAATGCTTTGGCAATAATAAGGTCATGTTCAACCTGTTGCAGGAGAACCGCTTTCCCAACAGCTAATCTGCTGAGAGGACATGTCATGTTTTTGGACCACAAAGGTACAGTATTGCTTTCAGATTTAGTACTGATAATGTGAAATTGAAAATTTAGGGACTATTCCAGATAGATGTCAAGTTATTTCAGTACAGAGAGGAAGCATTCCTTATTTGGACTCTGAAATATTTATCTGTAAGAAGATTGTCAAATCAAGAAAGGCAATCTGGGTTTGTACCTCATCTGAGAATGGAAATGAGGAGCACTAAATGGTCCACCAGGTCAAGGGCTTTGATGAGCTCTATAAATTCAGCAACTGTGAGGTGACCTTTGCATATGCTCAATATAATATGATCAGCTAGTGTGTAGAGAGCTCTCCTGATACTACAACCAAAGCAAAATGTATGTTGGTAGGGGGACCATGCTGTACTTTTGATGTAATATATACGATGAGAGAAGATATGTTTTTTCTAATACTTTCCTATAGTGGAAAGTATAGAGACTGATCTGAAATTCCATTTACAATCAAACCAAATGCATAAACTTCTGTTGTGGGTTTAATAATGTCTCTTTGCAGTATGACTGATTTTTTTTTGTAATTTATGAGTTGTAAAAGTGGAAAAGATGCAGAGTGATGTGTTCTTTAGAATAATAATGAACCACAGAATTAGGTTATTGTATCCCAGGGACAACTGTGGGTGTTAGCTTTTAGGATGTCTTTGGCAGTACTTTTTTTGAAGTAGGAGGGTGGAGTATGTAGGGGGTAGAGGATGAAGGATGTGGTTTCACTATTGCAAAGCTATGGTAAAGGACAAGACTTGCAATAATTGCAACAGCACCAGATGCTGAAGTATTGTGGGTACCACGGCATTCTCTTGTTGCATGGAAAAGTGGTTCATTAAGTTTGAATTGGGAAACAAAGGAGAATGCTCTCTATTTTTTAAAGGGAGGCATGAAGGTATGTTCTTAGGATGGGGGATTGTGCTCCACAGCTTTTCTAGTAACACCTATGCCAGGATGATAAAAACGTATCTTCATATGATGCTTCAGCCTCTGATTCAGTAGATGCAGAATATACCATCCTGGACATGGAATAGTAGATCACCTATCTGTTGTGTCACAGATAATAGAAGAGACACTGGAGTTTGTCATTATGGTTTATATGCATTTTATTAAAGAGAAAAGTTATAAAGAACAGTAATAAAGACTGTCTTACAGAAAGTGGTACAACATAAGGGGTCCAGAGGCCAATGTTGTATGCCTTTTGGTCCTATAATTTCTTAACAAGTATGCTTCCTCGGAAGTAAGAAAATTTAAAGGTGGATATAGGACTCAGACAAGATAATGCCTTATCCCCTTTAATATCCATGATTTTATGGGCAAAATATAAAATCACAGATTATGATTTGTAGACTATGCAATTAGGGATTTAAGGATTGCATATTTGTTGTTTGCAGACATCGTTATCCTCTTAGCCTCTAGAGGCTCTGATGTGCATGGAATTATTCACTAATGAGAATGAAATGTTTGGGATAAAATTCAGCACCCCCAAATCAGTCGGCATGGCTATCTTCTGAAAAAAAAAATGGCTTACTCTATATAGGTGACAGGAGAGAAACTACCTCAAAGAACTTATGCATCCTGGGGTCTTGCTCACAAAGGAGAGTAGAGTAAATCAGTAGAGCAGCCAAAAGCAGTTTATGCTTTTAATTTGTTTTTAAATGACACTCAGTTGAACCTGTTTAATCATTTTGGTGATTAGTGACAGTTTTTATGTGGTGGCAAACCCACCCAATCCATCATGCAAGAAGCTTGTCTTTGCATTACTAAATAAAATTTTGTCAAGTTAAAAAAGACTTGTCACTGATTGCCTTTTTGATTAAGCTAGCTTATAATTTGTCTGAATCTCACTAAAAGTAGGTCATGGGCATAAACAGAAAACAGCTGACCAGTGGAAGAGTGCCATAGTGGCAGTGCTATGGGTGTTGTAGCTCGCTATGTTAGTGACGGGAGACATGATTCATAGGACAGAAGGAACAGGTTACAGGGCAATTTATACTTCCATGATCACCTATGACTAGTGGCTAAAATGAACATCTCATACATTTTTAACAGAGGAAAGTATTTTTTTCTAGGGTTATCAGATCAAACTCCATGGCAAAATGAAGAGTCTTGAGAATCTAGGCTAATATCTTAGAGGCAGAGCTCATCTGGTTTGGGAAGACTTGATGGAGTTGTTTTGAGCCTGGAATCAGGATGCTCCTTAGGCTACATCCATTGGAGATGTAGCAGCTATGGCCCACTAAGAGAACACTCTGAATTGGCATTGGAGTTGCTGGAAAGATTACATCTCAGTTTTCTTAGGAATGGGGATCCTGTAGAATGAGTTATGAAATCTTGCTCTGGTTGAGTAAGCTGAGTTACTCCTGCTCAGTTTGCTATTACAGTGGTACTTTATAGGTCAAGTAGTTTAGAAAATTGATAGCTGGATGGTACTAGTGACATTCTGACTGTGGCTCTATTAATAAGTTTTCTTTAAAACAGTTTTAGAACCAGACACAAAGAGCCTGTTGTGCTCAATAACATATATTTCATTCTAAATGTAAGATAATGATGACCTACTGACGGTTTTGTCATGTCCATGTATCTGAAAGGATTAAAGGAAAGCAAAGTATCATGATGGTATGACCTGGACTTGCATAGTATATCAATCTGAGCAAGTCGTTCAGACAGGGAAATATACTTTATGCATTCAGGAAAATAGGTACTTCTGCATTGTTGCTCTTACCTGGTTACAAGAAGATGAAAATAAAAATATAAATAAAGAAAGATACTGTTATTTTAACTGAGAAAAGGTTGACCCACATGAGAGATCTTTTTTGCACCCTACTGACAATCTTGTTAAATTTACATTTCATATACCTGCCATTCATCAGCACCCTTTAGAGCTGTTGGCAGCAGCACAGACACTAGATGGTGCACAATGGGGGTAGGGTGTATAGACTAACCACTTTGGGCACCCTGGTGCACAGTATTCTCAAAACAGCAGAACACAGATTACAAAACACAAGCCATGTCAGGTCTAGTCACTAGACAGTGTAAAAAATTGGCTCTAGGTAATTTGCTCGTGTTGACTAATGTCGCCAAATATTCATAGGTATTTTGCTAGTGATAAGGGGGTTGATGACTCGACCTACTCTGACCTACACCAGAGACTCATGGTAATGGTTGGAGTGGTATATGTTCCTCTATTTATCAGTGTATGCCTGACAAAAAGCCCAGAAGCCCTGGGTCAATAAGCTACAGGCTGGCCAGTGTCCAGTTGCCTAGCTTGAGTTACCTGGGATAACTGTGTTGAGCAAAAGTTGTACTTGTACACAACATAAACTAAGAATTGCTACACCCAAAGTAGGTTCACTGATGGGATGCAGTTTGGAAGTGAATGACATGATGACAAGGAGGAGGCTGGAAATCCTATGTATCCAGGTGACAAGACGGATGGACAGTGTGTCAAAACTATTTAGCTTGGGATCCAAGGTTTGCTACACAGGAAGAGTACAAACTAGAAATGGTTTGGGAACTGTGGCGAGGGAGAGGCTTCAGAAGTCAGTAGGGGATGTCAGCAGAGTTAGTGACAGATTCACGGCAATCAGACTGCAGTGTAAGGATAGGGCACTACTCATAATCCCAGCCTAAGCCCCACAACAGGGTAGTGATAATGAAGAAATGAGTGCATTCAGATATCATTTGTAGGACCTGGTAGTTAAAGCAGGACAGCAGAAATTAGTGCTGATAATGAGTGACCTGAATGGACATATCGGGACAGACAGAACAGGATATGAGGACTGCCTTGGCCACATGGATGTTGCAACAGGAATAAAGAAGGAAAGGTCATTCTAGACTCCTCTCTGCCAAATGTCTTGATTATGGCCAACACATGGTTTAGCAAGAGAGGCAGTCACAACATCACACACAAGAATGGCCAATATGCAACTCAGGTAGACTTCCTCTTGTAAGGAGAAGACACTGGGGTAGAATCAGTGATTGTAAAGTCATCCCCAGTGAAACAGTCAACCCACAAACCACTGGTTGCCACAATTAGCTATAGACACAGGTTAGAGAAGGCTTTAAAGTCAACATAGACTAGGCTGAAGACCCGGAAGTTGACTGGAGAGAAAGCACAGACGTTCAAAGAATTTTTCAAGATTCTAGCACCTAAGGAAAAGGAAATAGGTGGAGTTGCAGAAGAATGGCAGCGCTTCACAGCAGCATGTGTGAGCACAGCAGAAGAAGATTGTGACTCAGCCAGGTATGGAAATAAGGTGCAGTAAAACTGGTGGTGGAATTTAGCAGTCAAGAAAGTTATCAAAGGAAAGATGGAATGCACAGAAAAGTGGTAGACAGAAAATACGAGCCAGGCTAAGAAGAAATACTGGTCGGCTAACAAAGGGGATAAGAGAGGAGTTACAATAGCAAAGAATAATGCAATCTACCAGCTTCTGGAAAGTGACTCACTAGATAGCACAAAGAAACTTTATCACTTTGCAAGGCAAAGACAGAAAGATAAAAAGGATAGTGAGAGACCCTTTGTAAGGGATGCCTGCAATGACCTGCTCACCAGCCCACAAGAAATCAAAGGCAGATAGAAGGAGTACTTTCAACAGCTTCAAAATGAAGAAAACCCTGCAGAAGTTATACTGCCCCAGAAACAACCTATGGTGAGAGAAGAGGAGCCCACCCTAGGAGAAGTAAATACAGCACTAAGGAAAATGAAGTCAAAGGAAGCAGCAGGCTTAGATGAGGTCACAGCAGATATGATCAAGATGTTGGGTAAGTTAGGGGGAGAAATGGCTCCTGAGGGTACTCATAGCAGTATGAAGATAATGGCTTATCCCAGATAACTAGGAAATAATACTGCTAGTACTAGTGTACAAGAACAATAGGTACATCCACAACTGTGGGAAGTATGGATGCATCAAACTCCTGTCATACTGCATGGAAATTCTAGAGAGCGATAATGATAAACAAATATGCAGAGTAGTAGAAAGTAAAATGGGAGATGAGTAGTTTGGATTCAGATCAGGATGCAGCACAAATTACCCGATGTTTGCAGTGAGGCAGATAGGTCAGAAGAAGCTGGAGACAAGGAAAGAGACCAACTGGGCATTCCTAGACTTGAAGAAAGAATATAACAAGGTCCCAAGAAAGCTGATTTAGGCAGTCCTGTGGTCATTTGAAGTTCTAGAACCACTGCTAGAATTAGTGCAGGCTATGTATAAGAACCAAATGACTCAAGTATGAACAGTGCTCAATCTCACAGAGGGGTTCCCAGTGGGAGTGGTTGTACATCAGGGTTCAGCTCTGAGCTCCCTACTGTTCATACTGGTGATGGATGTCAACAGCCAACAGGATGGAGGGACAGATCAAGAAACTTGCTGCATGAAGAGGAAGTGGCATTGCAGGAAGACTCTGTGCATAAAATAGGGATAGGGTAATGGTATGTAAAACTGAATGCACATGGGATGAAACTATACAGATTAGACAGTTGTGATGGCAGCAAATGGGGGAACAGAAGCTGAGAAGTGAAATAGATGGGAAAATAGTGGAACTGGTTATCAGGTACAAGTATTTGGGAGGGGAGGTTGAGGAGTCTGAACGAGGAGGTCTAAGTCAGAATTGGAAAGGCTGCAACCAACTGACACAGGGTGTCTGGGGTATGATAGAAGAATGCTAAAGAAGCTGAAAAGTAAGGTGTACAGATGAGTGGTGCAACTAGTGCTACTGCATTGTACAAAAACCTGGGCAGTAAAGGCAGAGCAGTTGAAGATGCCAGGGGTGATAGAGATAAAGTGTATGAGATGGGTGGTAGGATGGACACTGGGGGACAGACAAAGGAATGAGGACATAAGAACAAAACCCAAAGTAGCTCCAATTACAGAGAAGGTCAAACACAACATATTACAATGGTTTGGATACATGTGCAGAAAAGCAGAAGACAATCTGGTGAAGAAGATTTGGCACAGGTAGAAAGAAGGCAAGAGGAAATGAACGTGTCCAGCAAAGAGATGGATGTATTGTGTGAGAAACGTCTTGCCACAGCACTGAATGACAGTCAAAGAAGGTAGGAGGGCTGCCTTGCATGAAGACAAATGACCACAATTGACACTTCAGCCTGACCCTCATGTAGAAAATGGGAAATAGCGGCTTTATGATGATGGCGAATGACTTTTTTGCTATATCATCTTATATACGGTGATTGACTTTTTTGCTATATCATCTTATATTCTCTGAGCAGGCATGAAATATGTGACCAAATTTCAAATATCAGCACTGTCTGTATGAAATGGTGCACAACCCATTGGCAAAATTAAGGCAGACCATCTGCCATTTCATAAGAATCATCTTAATGGCTTGTCATTCAAACATGTTAATCATTTCCCAAAATAACATTGACACTAAATTTGATCAAGTGGCTTAATTTATACTAAATTAAGCTTAACTTTGCACACTAAGTCATCTTGTAGAAATAATAATTTTATTAATGATTGCCTTGGCAGTAAACCTTTCACATATTAAATAAACCTAAAGTTACATAGTTTAAATAAGACTGCATTCATTTAGTTAACAACAAGCAGTTATTTAATTAATAATCCCATCTATAAAACAAGTAGTATATAGTCCAGGAGAAGATCAAAGCTGAAACATTACAGACAGTTTAGAGCAAATACTTTAAAAGCAATTCTGTTTCCTCAACCCTAGGGGTAAGACATGAAGAAGTGACATGCTTCTTCTTCAGGTGAATGCTACACTTTTCAGTCCTCTTGTCTAATTGGATACATCACACAAAATATCAACCAGTGTGGTCTGTAGAAGTGCATGTCTCATGAAAATATTTAGCTACCAGAATTAGTCTGGTGTTCCTTGAGGATCTCTATATGCAATAAAAACCATAATAAGAACTGGCTTAATAAATAAAAGCATATTTGGATACATGTCAGTATTTATGCCATTCATTTCCATGCAGTGCCACACACAGACTCTGATCCAACATGTCTTATATTATCCAGTATTTGAAATTTGCAGCTATGTACTTGGATACCAGCCCACACAGATCTGCTAAATGCATGCTTAGACTGGTAATATCTGCAGACAGACTTTTGTAATTTTGTTCATTGGCTGATATGGTACATGGTAAAAATTAACAGCATGCACCTCTGTGGTTATTGCAGTGGACCATCTGTGTATTCGCACTACCAAAGCTTTCTATAATAATTAATGGTGACTACTAACTTCAATGAAGGAAGGAGGGCTATTGCAGGCAACTGAATGGCTGGGGCTAAGTAGAATGGGCTGAGAGTATATAATGGCAGGTCAGGTCAGGTTCTAAGTGTCATCAAACAACATTGGGAAATTGGGGTCGGTTATTTTCATTCATAGACTGCCTCAGTACCCACTCACTTTATATATATATATATATATATATATAGATATATATATATATATATATATATTCGAAATCTAACTGTTGACATTTTTTCAAACTTACCTCAACATTCGGTGCCATTCAAAACACATTTTGCAGGAGAGAAAGCCCCACTGCACCCCCACAGCCCTGCTAATTATATATCCTAACTTCAAGGAAGCACTACGGTGAAGGAATGGGTGCATGTCCCAATCCCCACTGTAGTGCGATCTCCACTCAGAATGCCAAACTCACAAAAGTGCAAATACACACTGGTATTCGCTCTTTTGTGTCTTCAGCATTTTTTGGTTCGCTAATACAAACCATTGAAAATATCCTTTCGCACATCTGGCGTCGCAGATATGCACCTCGACAATGTGATGATAAACTAGATATATATACATATATATATATATATATATATATATATATGTGTGTGTGTGTGTGTGTGTGTGTACACACACACAGATAGATACATAGATAGATAGATAGATATAGATATGGTTATAGCTATAGTTATATCAGATGGCCAAGAGTGGTCAAATAAAAATAAATAAATAAATAAATAAATAACAGTCCCAATAATTTACTTCTCCTTGTTTTGCTGATACACTAGCCCTGCTGTACCTAAGCAATTACTGACTAAAATAGCTGGGATCAGTCACTTCAGACACCTGAAATGTTTGATTATGATCTAATGAATAAAAAAAAATGTATAAAGTCCTCAGTCACGTAATTTTGCTTGATGCTGTCTGAAGCTTACAATACAAGCCACTGCATTACACTTCCTTTGCCCCTCCCCAGCCACAGAAACATAACTACCAATTACAAGTACTTAATGACTTGATACATTTCAGATGGCAGACTGAGATCAAATGAATGCATAAATACACAAATAATTGCTTATCAGACATATACAGGGCAACCTATTGAAGCCCCGCAATCTACACACACGCACGTCAGTGCGAGCGTGCACACACACACACAGACATTACAGTCCCAAAGGAATAATACTTTCTGTAATGTCATTGGTACCACATTGTAATTACCATTGCTTTGCCTCACTAATTGGACATTACAGCCTTCATGCTGCACACTGAGGATGATCTCTTTTTGAGTATTGCATGCTAAAAAGATATCATGTCCTGCTTCGCATATTTTGTTCAGCTGCTACTTGTTGTCAAATCCTAGCCTTTAACTAAAGTTTGCATTTATAGGTGTGTTTATACCAGTAATGTTTATTATTTTTATATTTTAATTTTAGTGCAACAATATTACCTTAAAAGCTTGTGTATTAAAAATGTGTAGCTTAGCAATGGGCTACAATTCACAATGATATTTTCAGTTTCAGGGAAAACTGTTTATTAAAATTCTGCTTCATAACAACAATCCCCTTGGGAGCAAAGGCAAATGGAAGGCATAGCAATTACAGAAAATTTAAAACAACCTTATAACTGCAGTCATACCTTAAGAACCTAACTTCCTTGACAGGTATAGGACATGAAGAATCAAGCAAAATGATATAATTCCTGATTCTACTTAAGGGCAGAATTATGCATACTTTGAATTTTTTTCTTGCCCATTACATGTGCATTGGTTTCCTACTGTTTCAAAAAAATAAATAAATAAACAAGGTTCCTTTTTCAAAGTCTGTAATAATCCAAATAATGTCTGTTTCATTCAGTTTCTTAAATAAATGTTAGCATGTTTTCAAAAATTAGTTAAGAAACTGCAAGAACATTAGCATATAGTTATATGATTAAAATATAAAACTTGACTTCAAACAGGCAGTATTCACATGGAAGATAGACCATTGTGGATTAGTTTTTCTTCATAAAAAAATTCTCATATCTTTTCACCAGGAATGTTCCTATTCCAGTGAATAATCCAACATATTTGACACATCTGTAGGAAAACATGTACAGTAGTTATAATGCACCGTACAACCTTTACATTGTTTATGTACTGTTTACTGATAGGGGAGGTGAGTATGCAGCTTATCAGTTTCTATGCTTCCTAAACCTTGGCTTTGCTAAATTACATTTACCTCACTGAACTTTCACTTCTTCGAATCTTACTTGGCCAACTCCACTTAAACGAAAGCTCATTCCTCCGAAAGCACGGACTATCAAAAATCTTTCCCTGGGAAAAGAACCAAATGGCCACCAGGGATAAAACCTCAACGGAAGAAAACAAAACCTACCTCCCCTAACTAAATATACCAGTTCTGAGACTGCATTACATTGGGAAAGGGCAAAGTTCTTCCATGTGGCCAAGTGGTTCATTTCCCAGGAAATGATTTTCGATAGTCTGTGTTTTTGGAGGAATAGTCTTTCCTTGAAGTGGAATCGGCCAAGTAAGATCTGAAAAAGTGAAAATTTGGTAAGGTAAATGAGACCCATATATGTGTGTGTGTGTGTGTGTGTGTGTGTGTGTGTGTGTGTGTGTGTGTGTGTGTGTGTGTGTGTGTGTATGTGTGTGTGTGTGAGTGTGTGTGTGTGTGTGTGTGTGTGTGTGTGTGTGTGTGTGTGTGTGTGTGTGTGTGTGTATCTCTCTCTCTCTCTCTCTACCTATGTATATTATATGTATTCATGCACATGTGTGTATGTATGTGTGTATGTATGTTATATGTATATATATATATATATATATATATATATATATATATATATATATATATATATATATATATATATATGGGTCCCCTTCAGCTTTTATATGGCCGAGACCATTTAATCGAACTTTTAAAAGCTCGACTGATCTGAATGGAGATCTCCATACAATGCACAATGGGAAGATTCCCTGTTACTACAATGTAGTGCTATCTCGGAGTTGGCATATTTAAGTAGCGGGGTTGTGGTTGGTGCAGGGTGGCTTTCCCCCTGCTAAATAGAGTTAGTTTTTTTTGTGTGTGTTATAGTGTTTAATTTACATGGTCAATGTTTCAAATGTTCGATCATATGGTCTCGGCCATATGAAAGTTGAACATTTGGGCTGTCGATCATGTAAAGTAGACCCATATATATGTATATATATATATATATATATATATATATATATATATATATATATATATATATATATGTATATAGCTTCATAGGTTCATAGGTAGGTACTAGGCTATTAGCCCTAGGGCCTATGTAAGCCTAGCCAAAAAGGTACCATGGCTTTTGCCACCCAAGAAAATAATTTTCCTGTGCCCCTGTTGCGCAGAACCGCAGAAATCATCCCTAGGGTGAATTTCCTATTTCCCATCCAATCATCAAGATTTTTCTTGAAGAGGAGCTCTGTTTGACATAAATAGGTAGTCTGTTCCAGAGTATCGGAAGTCTCTGGGACAGGAATCTATCCCTCCAGCATGTTCTGTTTATCGTGGTGACAAGATTTAGGTCTCTAGAGCATGTAGCTCGGAGGGATTGGGATTTCTTTAAGTGGAGCATGTCGAACAGCTCTGGGTTTGACATAGCTTTGTATGTTAGGCAGAGATCGCCTCTGAGTAGGTGATATGCGATGGAGTAAAGCTGGAGTTTTTTTTTTGAGACAGTCCACGTAGGGCATCTGTTTGAGGCTAGTAATCTTCTTTGTGATATATTTCTGTGGCATTTGCAGTTGTTGTAGATGTCTTGTGAGGTACATACCAAAAGGGGCATTGTACTCTATAATGGGTGTAATGAGTGATGATTAAAGGGGAACAATGACCTCTTTTTTTCTGGATGAGAAACCTTTTGTGATGAGGTGAGCCATGTAGAAGGATTTCCTGATCACTGTGGCAATGCGATTATCAAAGGAGAGATTGCTGTCCACCTGTGTCCCAAGGTCTCTTATCACACTTTTGGCATTAAGTAGACTACCACTTATGTGGTAGTTCATGGGTAGAGAGTTTTTACCAAAGAGGATGACAATACACTTTTTGGCATTGAGCTTCAGGCCATGGCTTTGACACCAGGCATCTGTCTCAGTGAGGACCTTTTGTAGTGTGTCCACATTGTTAGGAGTGTCGATTATGGCTCCTAGTTTGCAGTCATCTGCAAACTTTGTTAGCCAAAGAACTTCTGTGTTAGCCTGTACTTCAGTGAAGTAGATACCAAACAGGAGATGACCCAGGACTGAACCCTGTGGTACTCCACTTGTCACTGGTCTGAAGTTGGATTTGGAGTCTGCTACTTTCGCATTGTGGGTTCTGTCCATGAGCCAGTTGGCAACCTATCTTGTGACAGAGGGATTTATACCTAGTTTAGTGAGCTTATGTACAATTCCAGAATGGGGGATGGTTTCAAAAGCCTTAGCGAGATCTTGATAAGCTGTGTGAACCACCTTAACCTCATCTATGGCTTTGGTGACTGCTTCAAAGAAGTCAATCAGGTTTAGGAGACATGATCTGCCTTTTACAAACCAGAACTGTGTAGCGTCCAGAGTTTTGAGATTACCATTGTCTTTGTTTATGAGTTCCATGATGATACGTTCCATGGCCTTGCAGACCAGGCACATCAGGCTAATGGGGCGGTAGTTCCCAGGGTCCGTCTTGGCTCCCCCTTTGTGGAGTGGGATAACCATTGCGGTGCACCATTCAGTGGGCACAAAGCCTGAGGTGAGGCTATGATTGAATATGGTACTTAGGTAGGGTGCCAGTTCATTCTGTAGTTCATGTAGAATGCAGCCTGGGATATTGTCAGGTCCCACTGATGCTGTGTTCTTTGCTTTGGAGAGTGTGTTTTTTACCTGTGCAGCCATGATTACAGGAACTTTGCATTCTTCCAGTAAAGAGATGGGCCCTCTAGGGGGTGAGAGGGGGTTAAAGTTAGCACTGAACTTATCTGCCAGGATGTTGGCAATATCAGTTGGTTCTGTATATTTAGTGCCATTGTGCTGTAACTCAGAGCAGATCTGAGTGTTGCCATTGAGATTCTTGACATAGCTATAGAATGTTTTGTGGTTGTCTTTAGAGTCAGTGGCAATTTTGTTTTTTGTAACTAGCTTTGGAGGATTTTATGAGGGATCTCAGCTTCTTACTGAGGTTGACCAGGGAGTTCCTCCAGTCATGGAATTTTACTGTTTTTTTCAACAGTTTCTTTCTTCTGTTGTAGAGTTTGTTTTATGGCAGAGGACCACCAGATTGGCTTCCTTTTTTTGGAGGATAGCATCTTAGTTCCATTAGGGATAGCATGATCCATGCACTTGTGTAAGTGCTTATAACGTGCATTTTTGTAGGATTCAGCAGTTGTAACTCTATTGTCCGTCTGCATGGGTGTCATGAAGTTTGCCACTTCTGTCTTAAGAAGTGTGAAGTTGCCTTTGGAGAAGTTTTTACTGTGGTTTCCCTAATTGGGGGTGGGGGCAGGATGTGGATGTCTAGGGAGATTAGCTTGTGGTCGGATCTTACCAACGAAGAATTGACCTCTGGTGTGGAACACCGGGTGCCCATGTTGGTAATGACCAGGTCTAGGATATTGATACCCCTGGTGGGGGTGTGAATACGTTGATCCAAGGCATTGGAATTTATGAATTCCAGAAAATATTGAGCAAAAGAGTTGGTACATGAGTAGTTTTCCCAGTTAATTGTGGGGTAGTTGAAATCACCCATTATTAGGGTGTTGGGTTGTACCCTAATACTTTCCAGTGTATCAAGAAATGAGGAGTGGGAATCCTGGGGCATGGTGGTGGGTCTGTAGCAAGCTACAACTTCGATTGCAGTCTTGCCCAGAGTTAGTTGCACTTGGATAATCTCGGATGCATTATGCTGTGCAACTAGCCTGGAGGTGTACTTTTTTTACTTTGTAACCTTTATTTGCATTGTGTAACCTATATTGTATTATACTGTTCTTGGAGCTTTTCTCCCCGGGCCTCCACTGAAAATGGGCACTTCTTGGCCCAGTGGACTTCCCCGGTAATCAAACTGAAATAAATAAATAAATAAGGTGTGTATATCCTTAATGAATATGAACACGCCTCCACCTTTATTGCTTCGTCCCGGGTTAGGTGACCGAAAGGTGTGGTATGAATTATAGCCTGGTAATGCAGGGTTGCTCTCTGGAGCTTTAAACCAGGTCTCTGTCACTGCACAGATGTCGATGTTCTCCATTTTAAGGAGTGCTTCGAGTGAGTGCATTTTGAGGTTTAGACTTCTAGCATTGAGTAGCATTGAGTTGCATTACCCTCAGAATTTTCTTGCTTGCTTGTACCTGTTGCAGTGGTTAATTTGTCATTTGAACCTTGCCTAAAAAGGCACTATAGGGGTGGCAAGAGCCTTTGCCAGTATCCGGAATCCCAAGGGCGACAGGTGCAGGCTATCTCTGGCAAAGCATTGTGGTCTGTCGATCATGTCGTACCAGGCAGACAAATACTGGAATGACACCAGAAGCTTAGCCAATTGCTGAAGTCAATCATTTTGTCCTTGTGCTGTGGTATCATTCTGGGTGATGGCAGGATGCTACTCAGGGCTAGGGTCATACCTGCCTAGGCTACAAGGCCAAAGAGCTCCTCCATGTCTCTTTTCATGTAGTCCAGGGAGGTACATCTCCGGTCATTCACATCAACATGGACAATGACAGTGTCATATTTGTACTTGTTGTGGAGTAACCTGAGTGCGTGCGTTATGTGGCAGATCCTGACACCTGACATCTCCTTATTAAGCCTGGTGAGTGGAACATCAGTGTGCCTGACTATAGAGTCACCTATGACTAGAGTGTTGGGTACGTTGTTATGCCTTATGGGCTGTGGTTGAGTAGCACACTGAGTTTGTAGACTATGTGTCATTTGGGTTGTGTTGGGCAGTGGAGTTTGCTTGCATTTCTGCTTCAGAGGTCCCTGATGCTTGGGCAGGTTTTTTATTGAGAGCCTCCGCGAATGTAGGTGTGTGTTTTGTGTTTCTATGTGTGTGTTTTGGTGGTGTAGGTTTTGAGGGACTATGTGTTGAGTGTGGTGTGGTGCAAGTGTTTACCTTCTCCTCTTGACTGTCTAGTCCAGTCTTGGACTGGACCATGTATATATATATATATATATATATATATATATATATATATATATATATATGTATACAGATATATATATAGAGATATATACAGATAGATAGATAGAGCTATATCTGTGTGTGTGTTTATATTCCGCTGCAAGGCTAACCACCCGGTGGTCTAAACATTGATACTAGATGATGGTCACTGTTGATGTGATGCATCAATACCATGTGCATAAATGTGCCAAAGGGTGTTATGGATGGATGGATATGTACATATGTTCTACCTCACCTCCTTAGTAGCAGTATGAAGTTTCTAGTTTTGCATTACAGTTTCTTTGTGGGCTTACAAAATTAGTTTGAAATTGGTGTAATACATCAACTATAGTAGTTACCTTATGGCCAAAAAGAGGCCCGCACAACTCATTTGGGTAAGGTAGATGCTAACTGGAGCATTGTTAAACTCATAGGCAATGCACAGGAGCAGTCTTTAAGTGGCACGCAAAGTTAAGAAAGTCAAGTGACACGCTTCTACCTCTCATTCTCTCTCCTTCTCAGCAAATCTCAAACTGGCAAGTGGTTAAGGCTATACAAAGATATAGTGAACTAAGTTAATGCATGTTTTTCCCCTAAGTCTAACCCTGGTGAGCAATCAGACCTTAGACTAAAGTAAAGTAACACTGGAGTCTTTTACCAGGTTTCACTCTGTTGAGGTATAAAGGTAAAATTCAAGGTTAAACAAATGAACATAAAGTCTGTCTCAGCAAGCCTTTCACTAATGAGCTGCAACCCAAATCTGGACCACAAGCACATTGGAACAACAGAAACATGCCAAGCAAATGTAGAATATCTGATAAATGCAGGAGTGAGTGGGTGGCAATGTTGCTAATATAAACAATCAGGTAATATGAATAGGTTGTATTATCCAGACCTTTAATATGAAATAAGAGCTTATAATGTTCCCTTTAATTATTGTATTTATTAATTTTTTATCAAACCCACAACTAAGGTACATGTTACAGGATGAAAGTATGACACAGCTGTTCAGCCCTCAAGATACAGGGAAGTCCATGGAGGTCTAATAGTTAGGATTCAGTACTCTCATAACCATGCCACTGTTTCAATTCCCAGTCAGAAAAGTTATGAACTTACTGGGTCACTGGGTTGGATACATGAACATCTGCAGTTAGTACTGCTAGCATGTCCATGTCCCACACATATCACATTATTTGGTATTCATTAAACAGATGTGCACTTCATGAATTGCCTCAAAACAATGTTATACTACACGGTATGCTAATAGGTCCATAGGTTCATAGGTTCATACTAGGTTATCTGCCCTGGGGCAATTATAAGCCTAGCCCGATTCTGTATGGCTTATGCCACCCCTTGATTTGAGTATACTGTGCCCTTTTTAAGGTTTAGTTTACTGTGCCTCTGTCTAATAGTGACACGGGAGTAATCCCTGGGACAAACCTATGATCCCCCATCCACTTATCAAGATTCTTCTTGAAGAGATTCAGTGAGGTGCTCTGCCTCACATGAACTGGAATTCTATTCCAGAGCGAAGGGAGCCTCTGGGTTATGAACCTGTCCCTCCAGCAAGTTCTATTTATTTCTGTGCTGAGGTTCAAGTCCCTCGAGCGTGTGGCTCTAAGGGATTTAGATTTACTGAGGTGGAGCATGTCCATTAATTCTGGATTTGACATAGCTTTGTATATCAGGCATAGATCACCTTGAAGTAGGCGGTATGCAACTGAGTAGAGCTGGAGTTTTTTTAACCGAGCAGCATATGGCATATGTTTGAGACCCTTGATCCTCTTGGTGAGATACTTTTGGGGTCTTTCTAATTGCTGCAGGTGTCGGGTAAGGTACATCCCAAAAGGGGCATTGTATTCTATGATGGGCCTGATGAGGGATGAATAAAGGGGCACGATTACCTCTCTTGATCTAGATGTGAAACCCTTCGTGATGAGGTGGGCTATGTAGAAGGTCTTTCTAACCACTTTGGCAATGTGGTTTTCAAAGGAGAGATTGCTATCAACTTGGGTCCCCAGGTCCCTAATAACTTTCTCTGTACTTAATGGGTTTCCGCCTATGTGGTAATTTTTGGGCACATTGTTTTTGCCAAAGGGTATGACTATACATTTTTTGGCATTTAGCTTTAAACCATGGTGCTGGCAACAGTTATCTGTCTCTGTGAGACCTTTTTGAAGGATGTTTGTGTCAGCTGGAGAGTTGATTATGGCACCCAGTTTGCAGACATCTGTGAACTTGGTGAGCCATAGTCCTCCCACATTTTCCTGTACCTCGGAAAAGTATATACCGAACAAGAGTTCTCCCAGGACAGAACCCTGTGGGATGCCACTTGTGACCGGTTTCAAGTCTGACATGGATCCAGCAACTCTCACTCTGTGGGTTCTGTCTTTGAGCCAGTTTGTGGCCCATCTTGTGACATAGGGGTTTATATTTAAGCTGGATAGCTTATCTATGATGCCCGAGTGGGGTATTGTGTCAAATACCTTTGCAAGGTCCAGATAGGCTGTGTGGACTACCTTCCCTTCATCTATGGCTTTGGTGACTGTTTCAAAGAAGTCAACCAGGTTCAAAAGGCAGGATCTGCCCTTGACAAAGCCGAACTGGGTAGGATCTAGTGTCTGTAGGTCCCCAATGTCTTTGTTTATGAGCTCCATGATGATCCTCTCCATAGCCTTGCAGACTAAGCTAGTCAGGCTTATGGGGCGATAGTTTCCAGGGTCTGTAGAGGCTCCACCTTTGTGGAGTGGGACCACTGTTGCTGTACGCCATTCTGTGGGCACATATCCTGTAGTGAGGCTGAGATTGTATAGCTGTTTTATTTGAGGGATTAGTTCCTCTTGTAGTTCATGTAGGACGCAACCTGGTACACCATCTGGTCCCATGGAAGCAGTGTTTTTTGCTTTGGAGAGGGCAGCCTTCACCTGAGCATCTGAGATGTTTGGGAGGCAGCCCTCTGCCGGGATAGATACTTGCTCTTTTGGGGGGGGGTGGAGAAGTTTGCACTGAACCTGTCTGCCAGGATATTGGCGATGTCTGTGGGTTCAGTGTATTTTTTGTCATTTAGAATCAACTGAGAACAAGTCTGGGAGTTGCATCCCAGGTTTCTAACATAACTGAAAAAAGCCTTATGATTGTCTTTGGTGTCCTGTGCAATTTTTCTCTCGAAGCTGGCCTTGGAGGATTCTATGAGGGATCGCAATTTTTTGCTAGTACTGATCAGAGATGCCTTCCCTATTAGGGATTTTGCTCTATCATGTAGTAGCTTCCTCCTTCTGTTGTACAGTTTATTTATGGCAGGGGTCCACTAGACTGGACGCCTGCCTTTGGATGATTGGGTCTTGGCTTTGTTTGGGATAGCATGATCCATGCATTCCTGGAGATGTCCGTAGAATGCATTTATATAGAATTCTGCAGTTTGGGCTGTAGTTTCCACTGGCCCTGAGGCCTTGAAGGATTCCACTTCAGTTTTGAGAAGTGAGAAGTTCGCTTTTGAGAAGTTTTTCACTGTGGTTTTCTGGGCTGGGGGTGGGGTCGGGATGTGGACATCCAGTGAAATTAATTTATGGTCTGATCTTACCAATGAGGGATATACTTCTGGTGTGGAGCATAGAGTCCCCATGTTGGTAATGATCAGATCTAGTATGTTGTCCCCTCTTGTGGGAGTGGTGACTAGTTGTTCCATAGCATTTGAGTTTATAATTTCCAGGAATCTTTGGGCTAAGGTGCTGGGGCTTGAGTAGTGCTCCCAGTCAATGTTTGGGTAGTTGAAGTCACCCAATATAATGGTGTTCAGAGAGATCTTCATGTTCTCCAATGTTTTCAGGAAAGCCGAATGGGATTCCTGACTTTGAGAGGGAGGTCTGTAGGATGCTATAAACTGAAAAGCAGTCTTGCCCACTGTTAGTTGCACATGGATGGTCTCCGATACTTCATGCAATGCCACTAACCTGGAGGTGTGGATATCCTTGATAAATATGGAAACTCCCCCTCCTTTTGTGGTTCAGTCCGGGTTTTGGAGCCGAAAAGCATGATACGAGGTATAGCCTGGTAGTGCTGGGGTGCTCTCTGGAGCCTTGAACCAGGTTTCTGTCACTGCACAGATATCGATGTTCTCCATACTGAGGAGAGCTTCGAGTGCATGCATCTTGAGGTTAAGACTTCTGGTGTTTAGCAGCATTACCCTTAGTTTCTTGTTCCTTATGCTGTCTATGGAGGTGGGTTTGACTTTTGAGCCTTGCCTAAAAAAGGCACTATCGGGGTGGCAAGAGCCATTGCCAATATCCGAAAGCCCAGTGGTGACAGGTGCAAGCCGTCCCTAGCGAAGCAACGTGGCTTGTCGAGCATGTCATCCCAGGCTGACAGACACTGGATCCCCTTTGAATGACACCAAAATTTTAGCCAATTGTTAAAATTGATCATTTTGTCTTTGTACTGTGGCATCATTCTAGGTGAGGGTAAGATGCTGCTCAAGATCAGGGTCATACCAGCCTGGGCTACATGATCAGAGAGCTCCTCTATGTCTCTTTTCATGTTGTCCAGGGAGGTACGTCTTAGGTCATTCACACCAGCATGTACAATGACTGAGTCATATTTGTATTTGCTTTGGAGTGACCTGAGTGCTTGTGTTATGTGTCGGATCCTAGCACCCGACAGGCAGCTCACCGTGACCTTCTCTTTATTCAGCCTGGTGAGCGGGACGTCAGTGTGTCTGACAATAGAGTCACCTATAACAAGAGTATCAGGTGTGTTATTCAGCCTTAAGGGCTGTGGCTGCTTGGCACACTGACTTTGTGGGTTATGTGTTGTGTGTGTTTTGTTTTGAGGTAGCGTTTGCTTGGATGTCTGCTTTGGAGGTCTCTGTTGCTTAGGTAGATTTTTATTTAGAGCCTCCGAGTATGTTTTTGTGAATTTATGTATTTGGTTCGCTGATGTGGTGGGACTATGTGATACTGGAATTGTGTTGTGTGAGGTTACCATCTCCTCCTGACTGGTTACACCGGTTTTGAGATGAGAGAGCTCAGCCTCCAGTTTGGCTAAATAGTTGCATCTCTCACATATATTTGAACCTGTTTGGAGGAGGAGAGGGTTGTCCGTGTACATGAGACAGTTGTAACATTGCCTCAAAATTCCCAGATTCACCAGCTGGACTGGAGAGGAAACCATTGACTGACCTTTGGACATGCTAGAGTAACAGGGAAACTGAATTTAAGATGGACCAATAGAGGACAGGGTAATCGTAGAGAGTATAAGAGTAAGTAGTGCTTATGGTTTAATAGTGCTAACTTGTAGGATTACTTAATTGGACCAGTGAATGGCCTTAGAATGAGAATATGGTGTTTAAATTGAGAGATAGAGCAGTTCTAAGGGAAAAAGTGAAGAGCAGACTCTGTGGAGCCAGGAATAGTTTAAACCCAATTAGGCGGCACTGCCCACTGTTGAGCTATGCACAAAAACGCGCAAAAATACGCAAAAGAGGGTTTTAAGAGAGGAAGATGAAGGAGTTTTGGAATTGACCCAAAATGGCCAGTAAAACTACAGTTTCAAGTCAGTAACCACTCCCACAGGGGCAGGCAGGCTGCTCAATGTTTTTCACTGCCACTGATCAACAGAGAGACTTTCCTTTAGCCCAAGCAAAAAATGGCCTCACAGAAACTTACAAACAGTTCAAGAACAGCAAGCCTGTAAATGAACTTTTTAAAATCTCAGAAAAGTGGGAAAAAACAAGATTTTTTTTTTTTGTTTGTTTTTTCAGAGATAGCAGAGGTTAACAAGTATCAACAAGTTATAACAGTGCAGTAAATGACCCCACACAAGACTGCTAGGCAAAAGACAGATAAAATGCAAGTTTTGAGAAAAAAACGATTTTAAAAATAAGTGCAAACAGGAAATTCAGTAAACAGCTCTAGGTTGTGCTCTAAATACAGTTACTAATGCAGAAATCAAATTTAACAAGCCAGAAAATGCTGAAAATAGGCGGCTATGCAGAAAAACTTAGCAAATAAACAGAGGAAAAATACATAAGTCTCAAAAGTGGCTCCTTTCTTCTCTCAGCGTTTTCTCCTCTTGGTGGGTGCTTCACCAACAGCCAACAAGCTTGAAAAGACGCCAAAACCATGAGGCAACCAGGTTTTAAGAGAGGCTTAAAAACCTCAGCTTTGGCCGGCTAAGTACTTGCTGAATTCAACTGGACGTATAAGAGAATTTAAGTACCTTTATCTGCTCTTTTTTTCAAAAGAAATACAGTATTTAAATTGATTTTAACTGTGTGGAAGGAATATTAACTGAACTGGAAGTTAGTCAGTGTTTGCTGAATTTTGTTATTTGCTAGTAATTACAGGTGTGGGGGTAGTCACATTCTTTGATTTCCTGTCCTTGCCTATTTAAGTGGTACAGTGTGAAATATTTTCTGCTTAAAAACCTTAGCTTTGGCCGGCTAAGAACTTGCTGAATTCAACTGGGAGTATAAGAGAATTTAAGTACCTTTATCTGCTCTTTTTTTTCAAAAAAATACAGTATTTAAATTGATTTTAACTGTGTGGAAGGAATATTAACTGAACTGGAAGTTAGTCAGTGTTTGCTGAATTTTGTTATTTGCTAGTAATTACAGGTGTGGGGGTAGTCACATTCTTTGATTTCCTGTCCTTGCCTATTTAAGTGGTACAGTGTGAAATATTTTCTGCTTAAAAACCTCAGCTTTGGCCGGCTAAGAACTTGCTGAATTCAACTGGACGTATAAGAGAATTTAAGTACCTTTATCTGCTCTTTTTTTTCAAAAAAAATACAGTATTTAAATTGATTTTAACTGTGTGGAAGGAATATTAACTGAACTGGAAGTTTTGACTCTGTTCTTCAGTTAGTCCCACCCACCCTCCCTGTTTTTGTTTTGGCGTTAATCTTAGTGGCCTTGCAACTGCCCGCCCCTCTTGTAAATTTGTGTTTGGATACTCCTTCTGGGCCCATCTCATTTGCTCACTCAAGTGAGTGCAGTGAGATCATATTCTGATTTCAGGCACTCCTACTGTGTACAAAGAGAGCATCTGGGAAACAGAAAAAAAAAATAAGCTTGTTTCCTGCCTTTCCTGTTAAGTGGTATAGACTATTTGTAGCCTTCTGAGACCCCAAGCCCTTCTGTGTTGCAGGGAAGCCTTCTAGCTTAGTTTTTTTTTCTTATAACTAGCCAGTTTTCTAGTTTCAGCACTCAAATCTTTCTTTGATCTCAGCACTTATTCAGAAAAAAAAAAATAAATAAATAATCTGCTTTTACTGTACTTGTGTTTCTACCTACTTTTTTTACTTTTACATCATCTTAAAAGTACTCAATTGTATTTATTACTGCTTGGTGTAACTCAATCTAAGCCTTTTGGTTTAAACACTTGGGCTTCGGACCAGTTGTTTTGCACTTAGAGGGTTTGTGGTCTGCACTGTAGTGGCAGAACAGGTAGCTTACATCCTTCTAGGTTGGGAACTGCTGAGTGAGGGCTCAGTGTCTGTTATTCTAAAAGTGTATTAATTCTGGTTTAAGCACTTGGGCTTTCAGGCCAGTTATTTTACATTAAGAGGGTTCGTGGTCTGCACTCTTGTGGGAGGAGAGGCTGGACTCTGCCCTTCTGAGCTGGGAATTTCTGGTTAAAGGCTTATAGTGCATGCATATCTGAACTGCTTCTTACTGAAGTTGGTGCCTTGTTTGCTGTGGCATAGACTGGATTCGGGCCTGCTGGATCTAGCTTTGTTTGTGTAACTTGAGCACTAATCCAGGTATTCTCTAAAGTATTCAATTGTATTTATTACTGCTTGGTAGTAACTTGATTAAAGTGTAGCTATCATTCTAAGTCTTTTGGATTAAGCACTTGGGCTTCAGACCAGTTGTTTTACATTAGGAAGGTTTGTGGCATGCACTGTGGTGGCAGAACAGGTAGCTTTCATCCTTCTAAGTTAGGAACTGCTGATTGAGAGCCCAGTGTCTGTTATTCTTAAAGTGTATTAGTTCTGGTTTAAGCACTTGGGCTTCAGGCCAGGTATTTTACATTAAGAAGGTTTGTGGTCTGCACTCTTGTGGGATAAGAGGCTGGACTCTGCCCTTCTGAGCTAGGAATTTCTGGTTAAAGGTTTATAGTGCCTGAATATTTGAACTGTATCTTACTGAAATTGGTACATCTTGTCTGCTGTAGCATAGACTAGATCCAGGCCTGCTGAATCTAGCTTTGTTTATATGTTTGTTGTTTGTTTGCTTGTTATTTCCCTGGAACGCTAATTCCACCTAATACGCGGCTTCTCAGTGTTTCTGTGGATCACTAGTGATATCTGCATTGCTTACTGTACTTATTTTCTTGTTTCACTTGAAAGAAAGTTACTATTTGTCATTTTTGCATTGAAGTTACCTGTAACACATTGCACTTAACTTACCTGGCACTTGCTCACTAAAGCAATTATATAAGTGCGCACTAAAAATTAAAAGCACTACAACCTCACTCCCCACTGGCCCTGGTTTTCAATTATTAAGGAATTCCAAATATTATTTTAGCATGTCCAAAGGTCAGTTGGCAATCTCCTCTCTGGTCCAGCTGGTGAATCTGGGTATCTTGAGGCAATGTTACAACTGCCTCATGTACACAGACAACCCTCTCCTCCTCTCAACAAATTCCAACACATGTGAGAGATGCAACCATATAGCCAAACTGCAGGCTAAGCTCTCTCAACTCAGTACTGGCATAACCAGTCAGGAGGAGAAGGAAAACACACTCACTACAATTCCTGTCTCACATAGAACTACCACGACAGCAAACCAAACACATAATCACACAAAAACATACTCAGAGGCTCTAAATAAAGATCTGCCAAAGCAGCAGAGACCTCCAAAGCAGACACCCAAGCAGCCGCTACCCCAAAATAAAACACGTGCAACACATATCTCACAAAGCCAGTGTGCCGAACAGTCACAACCCTTAAGACTAAACAACACACCTGATACACTTGTAATAGGTGACTCTATCGTCAGGCACACTGACGTCCCGCTCACCAGGCTGAACAAAAAGAGGGTTACGGTGAGCAGCCTGTCGAGCGATAGGATCCGCCACATAACACAAGCACTCAGGTCACTCCAAGGCAAGTACAAATATGACTCAGTCATTGTCCATGCTGGTGTGAATGACCTGAGACGTACCTCCCTGGAATACATGAAAAGACACATAAAGGAGCTCTCTGAGCATGTAGCCCAGGCCGGTATGACCCTGACCTTGAGTAGCATCTTACCCTCACCAAGAATGATGCCACAATATGAAGACAAGATGATCAATTTCAACAATTGGCTTAAGTACTGGTGTCATTCAAAGGGGATCCAATGCCTGTCAGCTTGGGATGATATGCTCGACAAGCCACGATGCTTTGCTAGGGATGGCTTGCACCTGTCACCCCTGGGCTTTCAGATATTAGCAAAGGCTCTTCCTACTCCCATAGTGCCTTTTTTAGGCAAGGCTCAAAAGACAAACCCACCTCCATAGGTATCACAAGGGATAAGAAACTAAGAGTAATGCTACTCAACGCCAGAAGTCTAAACCTCAAGATGCATGCACTCGAAACTCTCCTTAGCATGGAGAACATCGATATCTGTGCAGTAACAGAAACCTGGTTCAGGGCTCCCGAGAGCACCCCAGCACTACCAGGTTATACCTCATACCATGCTTTTCGGCCCCAAAACTTGGTCCGAACCACAAAAGTAGGGGGAGTATCGATATTCATCAAAGATACCCACACCTCCAGGTCGGTGGCAAAGCACGAAGCATCAGACATTATCCATGTGCAATTAACAGTGGGTAAAACTGCCTTCCAGTTTATAGCCTGCTACAGACCACCCTCCCAAACCCAGGAACCCCACTCGGCCTTCCTGAGAACACTGGAAAATATGAAGGTCTCTCCAAACACCATTATATTGGGCAACTTCAACTACCCAAACATAGACTGGGAGCATTACTCTAGCTCCAACACCCTAGCCCAAAGGTTCCTTGAATTTATAAACTCAAATACTATGGAACAACTTGTTACCACTCCCACAAGAGGGGAAAACATACTAGACCTGATCATCACCAACATGGGGACTCTATGCTCCAGACCAGAAGTGTATCCCTTACTGGTAAGATCAGACCATAAACTAATCTCACTGGATATTCACATCCCGACCCCACCCCCTGCCCAGAAAACCACAGTGAAAAACTTCTCTAAAGCAAATTTCACACTCCTCAAAACTGAGGTGGAATCCTTCAAAGCCCCCGGGCCTGTGGAAAATACGGTCCAGACCGCAGAATCCTTTATAAACGCATTCTATGAACACCTTCAGGAATGCATGGATCATGCGATCCCAAATAAAACCAAGACCCAATCCTCCAAAGGCAGACGTCCTGTCTGGTGGACCCCAGCCATAAACAAACTATACAATAGAAGGAGGAAGCTACTAAATGATAGAGCAAAATCCCAAAAAGGGAAGGCATCACTGATCAGTATTAGCAAAAAACTACGGGCACACATAAAATTGTCTAAGGCCAGTTTCGAGAGAAAAATTGCACAGGACACTAAGGATAATCACAAGGCTTTCTTTAGTTATGTTAGGAACCTGGGTGGTAATTCCTAGATATGCTCAGAATTAGTCCAAAATGACAAAAAATAGACCGAACCCACAGACATTGCCAACATCCTAGCTGACAGGTTCAGCGCAAACTTCTCCCCCCCCTCCCACCAAAAGGGCAACTATCTATCCCAGCAGAGTGCTGCCCCCCTGACATATCAGATGCTCAGGTAAGAGCTGCCCTCTCCAAAGCAGAAAACACAGCATCAATGGGACCAGATGGTGTCCCAGGCTGCGTCCTACATGAACTCCAAGAAGAGCTAAACCCAAACATAAAACTACTGTTCAATCTCAGCCTTACTACAGGATATGTGCCCAAAGAGTGGCGTACAGAAACAGTGGTCCCTCTCCATAAAGGTGGTGCCTCAACGGATCCTGGAAACTATCACCCCATAAGCCTGACTAGCTTGGTTTGCAAAGCTATGGAAAGGATCATCGTGGACTTCATAAAGAAAGATATTGGGGACCTACAAACACTGGATCCTACCCAGTTCGGCTTTGTTAAGGGCAGATCCTGCCTCTTAAACCTGGTTGATTTCTTTGAAACAGTCACCAAGGCCATTGACGTGGGGAAGGTGGTCCACACATCCTACCTGGACCTCGCAAAAGCCTTCGATACAATACCCCACTCGGGCATTATAGATAAGCTCACCAGCTTAAACATAAACCCCTATGTCACTTAATGGATTGCAAATTGGCACAAGGACAGAATCCACATGGTTAGAATTGCTGGAGCCATGTCAGACTCCAAACCAGTTACAAGTGGTGTCCCACAAGTCTCAGTCCTGGGACCTCTCTTGTTTGGTATATATTTCTCGGAGGTACAGGCCAACACGGAAGGACTGTGGCTGACCAAGTTCGCAGATGACTGCAAACTGGGCACCATAATTGACTCTCCAGCCGACACAAGCATCCTCCAAAAGGGCCTCATAGAAACAGACAACTGGTGCCAGAGCCATGACCTCAAGCTAAATGCCAAAAAGTGTATAGTCATCCCCTTTGGCAAAAACAAAGTGCCCACAAATTACCACATAGGTGGTAATCCATTAAGTACAGAAGAAGTAATTAGGGACCTGGGGACCCAAGTTGATAGCAATCTCTCATTTGACAACCACGTGGCCAAAGTGGTTAGAAAACATTTTATATAGCCCACCTAATCATGAAGGGATTCACATCTAGATCAGGGGAGGTCATCGTGCCTCTTTACTCATCCCTCATCAGGCTCATAATTGAGTACAATGCCCCTTTTGGGATGTACCTTACCAGACACCTGCAGCAACTGGAAAGACCCCAAAAGTACCTCACCAAGAGGATCAAAGGGCTCAAACAGATGCCATATGCTGCCCAGTTAAAGAAACTCCAGCTCTACTCAGTGGCATACTGCCTGTTCAGAGGCGATCTGTGCCTGACGTATGAAGCCATGTCCAACCCGGAATTAATGGACATGCTGCACCTCAGAAAATCCAAATCCAATCGAGCTATGCGCTCGAGAGACTTGAACCTCAGCACTGAAATAAATAGGACATGCTGGAGAGACAGATTCATAACCCAGAGGCTCCCTTCACTCTGGAATAAAATCCCAGTCAAGGTTAGGCAGAGTCCCTCATTGACTCTCTTCAAGAGGAATCTTGATGAGTGGATGGGAGATTGTAGGTTTACCCCGGGTATCACTTCTGTGTCACTGTTAGACAGAGGCACAGTATACTAACCTCAAAAAAGGGCATAGCAAAATAAATTTAAAATAGGTGGCGAAAGCCAAACACATTCTGGCTAGGCTTATAAATGCCCTTGGGCAGATAGCCTAGTATGAACCTATGAACCTATGAACTTATGAAGATGAAGGAGTTTTGGAATTGACCCAAAATGGCCAATAAAACTACAGTTTCAAGTCAGTAACCACTCCAACAGGGGCAGGCAGGCTGCTCAATTTTTTTCACTGCCACTGATCAACAGAGAGACTTTCCTTTAGCCCAAGCAAAAAATGGCCTCACAGAAACTTACAAACAGTTCAAGAACAGCAAGCCTGTAACTGAACTTTTTTAAATCTCAGAAAAGTGGGAAAAAAGCAAGATTTTTTTTTTTGTTTTTTTGTTTTTTCAGAGATAGCAGAGGTTAACAAGTATCAACAAGTTATAACAGTGCAGTAAATGACCCCACACAAGAGTGCTAGGCCAAAGACAGATAAAATGCAAGTTTTGAGAAAAAACGATTTTAAAAATAAGTGCAAACAGGAAATTCAGTAAACAGCTCTAGGTTGTGCTCTAAATACAGTTACTAATGCAGAAATCAAATTTAACAAGCCAGAAAATGCTCAAAATAGGTGGCTATGCAGAAAAACTGAGCAAATAAACAGAGGAAAAATACTTAAAGTCTCAAAAGTGGCTCCTTTCTTCTCTCAGCGTTTTCTCCTCTTGGTGGGTGCTTCAACAACAGCCAACAAGCCTGAAAAGACGCCAAAACCATGAGGCAACCAGGTTTTAAGAGAGGAAGATGAAGGAGTTTTGGAATTGACCCAAAATGGTCAATAGAACTACAGTTTCAAGTCAGTAACCACTCCCACAGGGGCAAGCAGGCTGCTCAATGTTTTTCACTGCCACTGATCAGCAGAGAGACTTTCCTTTAGCCCAAGCAAAAAATGGCCTCACAGAAACTTACAAACAGTTCAAGAAGAGCAAGCCTGTAACTGAACTTTTTTAAATCTCAGAAAAGTGGGAAAAAAGCAAGATTTTTTTAGTTTTTTTTTTTTGTTTTTTCAGAGATAGCAGAGTTTAACAAGTATCAACAAGTTATAACAGTGCAGTAAATGACCCCACACAAGAGTGCTAGGCCAAAGACAGATAAAATGCAAGTTTTGAGAAAAAAACAATTTTAAAAATAAGTGCAAACAGGAAATTCAGTAAACAGCTCTAGGTTGTGCTCTAAATACAGTTACTAATGCAGAAATCAAATTTAACAAGCCAGAAAATGCTCAAAATAGGCGGCTATGCAGAAAAACTTAGCAAATAAACAGAGGAAAAATACTTAAAGTCTCAAAAGTGGCTCCTTTCTTCTCTCAGCATTTTCTCCTCTTGGTGGTTGCTTCACCAACAGCCAACAAGCCTGAAAGCATAAGTAGCTGAAACTGCATTCTAATTAAAAATTCAATATGATGGCACTATTCAGGAACAAATAAAATATTCATGTACACTCAGTGCTCTCTTTTGCCTTGAAATAAAAAATTATTTGGAATACAGTCACAAAGACATTTAGAAAAAGCTGTTAGAGGTTGTTGCTTCTGTCATGATTAATCTATATGTGCAACAGGCTTTAATTCAATGTGCTGCTGGTACTGCTGCCAGACCTCAGCTGAGAAGAAGAAGGGTATTCAGACCCTGCTTGATATATCACAGACTACATGATACAGAAATTGTAGAGAGATACAGGATGGACAGGAAAACATTGTAGTAAATATGCAACCTCTACTTCCCTCACCTGACACCCCATGGAAATCATGGAGAACCCATCCCAGTGGAAACAATGGTATGTATAACATTGTGAGTCCTAGCCATAGGGACTTTTTAGAGACCCACAGGGACTATAGTAGGGGGTGTCACAGGCCTCCACTTTTTAGAATCTTAGAACACTTTCTAAATGCAATGCTACAACATGCAAGGGATCATATTTGGTTACCATTCACCCCAGAGGGAAGAGCAACAACCATGTAACAGTATTCTTCCATAGCACACTTCCCTGAGGTTTTAGGGGCTTTAGACTGCACATACATAGAAATAAAAGCCCCACACAGTGAAAGAATTACATCAACAGAAAAGGATACCACTACATTAAATGTTATATTGTCTGTAATGTCCAAGGGATCATCTACAATGTGTGTGCAGGTGACCCTCTCAGTTCCCACAACTCACACATATGACACACCTGTGACCTGTGCACAAGGTTTGCTAGTGGGCACTTTCCATAAGGGCACCTAGTGGGTGATGTAGGTTATGTACTTCTGCCATGGCTCATGTCACCAATGAGAAGCCCACACGTCTTCACTGAGCAAGGATACAATGATGTCCATGCTCAAATTAGAAATATGATAGAACATGTATCTGTCTTGTTCAAATCAAGTTTCCATTGCTTAGACACATTGGGAGGTACCCTGCTGTATGACCCAGCAACCTCTGCAAAAATACTCACAGTCTGTACCATGTTGCTCAATATAATTCACAGGAAATAACTTCAACCTGGACAATAAGGCCCTCAACAACAGTTCCCAGGACCACAGGCAGAGCCAGCAGCTCCAGTAGATACAGATGAGGAGTCTAAGAAGAACCACAAGCTGCAGGTTATGCAGACAGATGTAGACATGCACAATATGCCATTGCTCTGGCTAAGAAGCAAAGGATAGCACTTGAAGTTACTACCTAAGATCCTAAGCACATGCAAATATTAAAACCAATGGCCTATCAAAGTCCTTGATCTTTACTTAAACACATAATGGTTGTGTTCTGTTACCCCAAGGATACATCTTGCACCTGTGGTCTTATCAAGGTAAGTATTGAACATGAAGAAAATCCTCAGTGATTACTTTCATATGCAAATATGTATTTGTCATTAAGATGAAATATGTATAATCACTAAAGTAATGTCAGCACATGCATCTATGATTGTGCAAAATAGTGTGTATCACTCATGACATTTGACCAGTCTATATAACCCAACAATAGGTAGGTCGATGTTAGCTGTCATTTGCATAAGTTTAAGAGCAATTAAAAATTCATAACTATAAAGATCAAATTAATAAGAATAATACAACCAATAAAATTATGGTTAACAAGTACATAATATACTGAACAGGAAAAAGAAATATTAATGAAACAATGTTTGCAATATATCTCATAAAAGAAAGTATCTGAATAAGCAAACTTTAGCTATCCAACCTGTGCATCAGGCACTTGCATTCTAAAGTTATAAAGAAATGTGCAAAGGGCTGGACACAGTCATTATCATTTGCACAGGGTGGGTGGGGTTACAGGAGGGCACACTTGCCACTAAAGAACTGAGTGTCTGTAAGAAACCTTTTTTTTCAGCAAGTATACTATTTTCAGGCCACTCAAAACTGACTGCTGTCATTCAGCAGTAAATGTTTAGATAAACTGTGTGTGTGTGTGTGTGTGTGTGTGTGTGTGTGTGTGTGTGTGTGTGTGTGTGTGTGTGTGTGTGTGTGTGTGTGTGTGTGAGAGATGGTATGGTCAAGATGATTTTTAATGTCTGTGTGTCTACAAGTACTGTACTAGAACTACATCCTGTCATCTCAGACTGTGTATGGTAGAGTACTCAGTTCACCATTGTCATGCCTAACCACAAAAACTACCTCTGCCAGGAGTTGCACTGCTACCTCCATGAACCTATCTTAAAGTCAGGGCACTACCTGAATGTGAATTATGCTTGCTGAATGAGTTGTGATCATGATGATGTCCAGGACCAAGTCCACATGATGTACAATGTCTCAGAGTAGACACCTAAACAACTGACAGAGCAACAGAAGTAATAAGAGCAGGATCTTATACAGCCACATTGGCTAACACCTCACAGTGTATCACCTCTCCAGTCACTTGGATGCTGAGCCTTCCCAGCACACGTTCTATTACAGGCATGGCCTGATCCAATGTGTCATTCATCCTGTTCAAGGAGTCACCCTCGTGGATCAGGCAGTCTCACATGTCAGAAGACACAACATTTGGTGCTCATACAATCTTTTCAGAGGCCCTAGTGGAATGTGCCTGTGCCTCAAAGGCGGTCCTACACATACATTGTGTGGCAATTAATGGTACTGTAAAGAAAAAAAACTGGATTATTAAAATGGGTGGGTTGTTTCCCCCTGGATTAAATGAGTCATTATAATTAACTAATTAGTGATGTCATGTGGGTGACCAGGATGTATATAAAACACTGCAAAGTTTGATATATTTGTTATTTACACTGGGGAAGGCTATTTAAGCCGAAACCAGTCTGAAGTTTATTATTTGTGGGGGTAAGGTCTCTGACATTACCCTTATGGTGTATTTATAATTAAACTTGGATTTGATATTCCACACTTTTGGGTGCTGGTCATGCTTTTTTGAAATACAGTTTGACTTTTGGGCCTGTGCACCTGCCATATTTGCGAGGGCTGTATGATTGAGGAGAGTTGCCTTTTCCTTGCTGTTGGCTTATAGTATGGTCTGGTTTTCCATCTGTTGTGGATTACATCCTGATCATCATTTTTTGGTTTTGAATTCATTCCAGTTTTGTCTCCAGTACACTGTTTAAGCATATATGGAGGAGACAGCATTCCAGTAACCTTTGATTTGATTCATACTGATTGTGCTTGGGCATTCATAAAGCATCAGCTGAGAAGTTTGTTTGGAATTATTCAAAACATTTTTTCAATGGTTTCTTTGTCCAATTTTTCATTGTGCTGTCTTATTGCTCCAGTGGAATAATACAGAACAGGATACATATCATGTTTTTTGGTGGTGAGACTGTTTGAGACTTTAAAATGTACATCATTTATTGCGGAAGGTGTTTTTTGTCCTATGGGAAACACGTAACTGATTCAACCTTGTGAACACTTAATAGGCCACTATTTTGTAATAGGTTTTTGTATTACAGCTTTTGGTTGAACAACTTTTTATGCAGAGCTATTTGCTCTAACGAATGGTGGTTTGTCGCCTTTTATTTTGTTTGGAAGCATTTTTAAAGTGTGGTTAAACTGGATTTCTTATTGAGCTCTACTGTCTTGGTGTTTGGTCTACCATGGCCTTCTAACAGGGGTTCTAACCGCCATGCTATTATTCTAACAGGGGAACGTAGCATGGCGTATAACAACATAATTGTGGAAGATTGACAGGTATCACCGAATATTTGGACATTGGGACATTTTGGGTGCGATTTAAATATTTTTCCATCACAGTGATTGGACATTGTATTTTTCAATCATACACTAGGGCTATTATTGTTCCCCAGGTGTACTATGAATGATTTGTGCATATCTTAAGGTTGATAGATACAACAGCAAGGTTTATAGGTACTAACAGTTTACATGCTGAGTAGTAACATTGCCATATTTGGGGCTAAATATGTACTTTAAGCACATTGTGCCTATTGAAAGATTTAATTGATATGTATTTAGGTTTTGATGCATTTCTGATATCTAACAGGACGTAGCACTGCTTGTAACAAGACAATGGTTTAGAATATATCAAAGTTGATTTATACATCTTTTAATATTGGGGTGTTGTGTGTTTTCACCATATTGGTTGAACATCTCATATATTAATATATGCGGTGGCTATTATTGTTCCCAATTTAGTTTATAGGCGGGATATGCACAATTTAGGGGTGACACAAATAACAGAGAATAATATTAGCATGTCTGTATGATATGCTGGTGGGTACATTATTGTTCTTACATTATGTATTCTATTACAATATTGGGTTTATGATTTTGAGTAAATGTCTGTTTTTTTCCTTATATAACTTTGAATATAATCCTGTATAATTTTACTTGTGACATTGCTAACTCATTGTATATTGCTTATTTCTAGTGGCTGGACCTTGGAAATATCTAGAGGGCTTGATTAATTATCATTACATTTATAGTAAATATTTGAGTTAGTCACAATAATTTTGTGACACATCTAAATCTTTGTTTAGGCCAAGATACTATGGATCTTATTACCATTCTACAAGGGCTCTTGGTGGATAGAGATGACCTACAAGTATTTGGGTTAGGTCCCTCCAATGGTGATACTATAGATGGATATGTTAATGATCCAGTTAATGCCTGCAATCTTATTTTTCAGAAACTTACCAAAAGTATGAAGATACTTAGAACTAATGTATGGCATTTGAAGCTCTTTAAAGTGTATCAAACCAGGGATATCACCCCGAGGGGCCTTAGAGTGAGGATTCAGCCATTGGTTAGCAATCTTGATGACTGTTTATCTGAACAATGGGCTCAAGCCTAACAGAAAGCCTCTATGGGTTTTGTTGATATACTTGTGTCATATTATGAGCTTTCCATTGATCAATGCATCACTGAAGTTAGAGTCATCTGTGAAGAGACCAAGACTTATGGGGGTCAAGCCTATTATGTAGCCTAATACCACAAAAGTTGACACCACAAACTGTTGAAAGATAAAAAATGCAGGGCAAAGCACCTTAATCACCAACAAACTCTTCAGCTATTCAGCTCTTTAAATAAAATTGATAAAAGATGGACCAACCACAGTACCACACTAAAGTTAAGTGCTTTTCATCTGGTTCTATTACCAGACTTCTTCAGACAAAAATAGCAGCTTAACTTTACAGTGTGGTACTGTGGTTTGTCCATCTCTCATCAATTTTAATTAAAAAGCTGAATAGCTGAGAGTTTGTTGGTATTTGAGGTGCTTTGTCTTGCATTTTTTGACTATTATGTAGCCTATTTGAATCAGTTAATTAATGAATTATTATGTCTCGAGAAACAGCTTAAAGACAAAAAGATGCAAAAGTTTAATAGTGACATGGGGGATTACCAAAGGGGTAAACCCTTTGGGTCAGTAAAGAATCTGAAATTTGGCAATTCGGATGTTAAATCTTCCACACATAAGAAGAAGAAACCTAAATCTACCCTTAAGAAGCCTAGACTCTCCACCAGTGGGACATCAGAGGATGATTCATCCTCTGCCACAGAAGTAGATATAAACTACACTCAGGAATCACCAACCCACAAAAGACAGAGTTTGGACAACCCTTTAGGGCCATATCTCATAGTGGAGAAAGGAAGCACAGGGCAGGTAAGCAATGTCAAAGCCCTTCTGAAAATCATGACAGAGCATTAAGTGGTACTGTGAATGCCCTTAATATATCATCAGCACCTCTTTCTGAGGTTGAATTGAAACTTTTAAGTAAAGGTTTGAACGTTGTATCAGGGTTTTGTGTTGGTGAGGATTCTTTGGCTCAAGATGTCATTTCCTTTTGTCGTTTGCTCAATGTAAGATTATATTTTGATTCTGAATCTCCAAATGTTAGCATTAATGAATTTAGATTTCACAAATCTACCTTCATGCCACCTATGCACAAACATGTTGCTATGGTCCAGACTAGTGTGCTTAAAGATCTACACTTTAATGCCAACAAATATCAAATATTGCCTCATAATCTCTCAAAGGTTGAACATCAGGTGATAACCAATCTTAAACAAAACAAGAATTTGGCTATTTTACCGGCAGATAAGGGTGGAGCAGTGGTGGAAATGGATTGGGTCATGTATTATAATGAAGCACAAAGACACTTAATGGATGGGAGACATTAGGTGTATATGCCTTTGGATCCCACTCCCAAATTGAATCATCAGATAGATTAATTTCTTCTGACTTCACTTGAAGAGGGAATTATCACTGACTGTGATTTACATCAGCTTACTGTGCCAGATCCAAACATCAGTATCTTTATTTATTATCCAAAATTTATAAAGATTTACATAATCCACCTGGCAGGCCAATTGTTTCTGGTAGAGGTTCTTTCACTTAACCCCTCTCGCAATTCCTGACCAAATATTTAAAATCAATGTTAGGTTGGGTCAGAACACATTTACAAGACACTACACAATTCCTGCAGATAATTTTAGATATGCAGTTGGAGCCTGGTTGGCTTTTATGCAGCCTTGACATCACTGCATTATACACTAATATCCCTCATTGGGCAGGCCTTCAGGCCTTGCAGTATTGGCTTGACAGGGCTGAGAAATAACCACCTGGGTTTAATACTTTATTGGTTTGCTTGACTGAACACATGCTCACCACAAATGCCTTTTACTATCATGGTAAATGTTTCTGGCAAGTTCAGGCACCACAATGGGAGCATCTTTTGCTCCCATTTATGCAGATTTATTTATGGCCTTCTTAGAGGAGCAGTTGATATATGACCCCAGCCATAACATATTTATAGATGAGACAGACATATGGAGACATTGCCTTGATGACTGTTGGATGGTCTGGAGGGGGGATACTAGTTATTTACAGGAATTTGTACAATAACTTAATTGTGATAAGTGGGGAATTGAATTTACAGTTAACTATCATCTTCATCAAATCAATTTCCTAGATGTTGCCATTACTAGAAATATTGATAACAATTTAGATAGTCAAATATATTGTAAATATCCTGAATATAATACTTTATTACATGCCACCAGTTTCCATCCAGAGCACATCATACGTAACATTCCTACGTCACACTTTTTAAGAATAAGGCATATTTGCTCAACTCAAGACACTTTTGTTAATTATAAGGAGGATCTCATTAGGAGATTTTGAATTAGGGGTTATTAATATGGTAATATCATATCTAAGACAGAATATATGTGTGTGAATGAGAGGGAGGATAGAGGAATGGTGAGGATGCAAGGAGTAGAGGTGGTGAAGGTGGATGAGTTTAAATACTTGGGATCAATAGTTTAGAGTAATGGTGAGTGTGGAAGAGAGGTGAAGAAGAGAGTACAGGCAGGATGGAGTGGGTGGAGAAGAGTGTCAGGAGTGATTTGTGACAGATGAGTACCAGTAAAAGTGAAAGGAATGGTCTACAAAAGGGTAGTGAGACCAGCTATGTTATATGGGTTGGAGACAGTGGCATTGACAAAAAGGCAGGAGTTAGAGCTGGATGTGGCAGAGTTAAAGATGTTACGATTTGCATTGGGTGTGACGAGGGTGGACAGGATTAGGAATACGTGTATTAGAGGTTAAGCCCAGGTTGGAAGGTTTGGAGACAAAGCCAGAGAGGCAAGATTACGTTGGTTTGGACATGTGATGAGGAGGCATGCTGGGTATATTGGGAAAAAATGCTAAGGATGAAGCTACCAGATAACAGGAAAAGAGGAAGGTCTAAGATAAGGTTTATGGATGTGGTGAGAGAGGACATGCAGGTGGTTGCTGTGACAGAGCAAGATGCAAAGGACAGGAAGAAATGGAAATGGATGATCTGCTGTGGCGACCCCTAACGGGAACAGCCAAAAGAAGATGATATCTGCAAGTAATTGGGCTTCTTCACAAGACAGGGATTAGTTGTTAAAATATAAAGAACAAAAACATAGGGTGTCATCTGATATTTGTATGGCTACTACATTTGTTCACAATACCAGTTTACTTATTAATACTGTGCGTCAACATTGGAACATATTATTGGCAGATCATAGATTGTCTGCTATACTTAGTCCAAAATGTTTGTTCTCCTTTCGTAGCGGACAGACATTGGGCTCTCATTTCAGCCATTATAAATGATTGACTCTGCCTACTAGGTTTAAATAACAATTAATGATTACTGGTGAACCACTATATGGGTGTATGCCTTGCGAGCATTGCACGTATTGTTCTAGTGTTGTTAAGTCTAAACAAGTTTCCAGAAAAAATACATACACAGTATATGATATAAAGTTTTTGGCCAACTGTAGCACAGACTGGATTATTTATTTAGCAACATGCTCTTGCTCAGCGTTTTATATTGGGCAGACATCCCAACCAGTATGTCTACATATTACGGAACACATTAGTGATATTAGGAACAAGAGGAACTCTAATGCTTTATACAAGCCTTCATTGAAACACACCACTGTATGCATTAAATTCACTGTTATAGACAAAATACAAGGAGATAGGATGAATAAAACTGGGTGGCATACTATTCTAAACTGTAAAGAAAAAAATGGATTATAAAATTGGGTGGGTTATTTCCCTCTGGTTTAAATGAGTCATTATAATTAACTAATTTGTGATGTCATGTGGGTGACCAGGATGTATATAAAACACTGAAAAGTTTGATGTGTTTGTTATTTACACTGAGTAAGGCTATTTAAGCCAAAACTGGTCTGAAGTTCATTATTTGTGGGGGTAAGGTCTGTGACTTTACCCTTATGGTGTATTTATAATTAAACTTGGATTTGATATTCCGCACTTTTGGGTGCTGGCCATGCTTTTTTGAAATACACTTTGAAGAAATAAGGCTGCAGCTTGTAGTTCGTAAAGATTTAATGAGGCACCATTAAATCCTTACGAACTACAAGCTGCAGCCTTATTTCTTCAAAGTGTTTTTTTGTCAGAGTTTGCTGTTATTTACACTTGGTTCCATATCTTTCTTTATTTTTTGAAATACAGTTTGACTTTTGGACCTGTGCACCTGCCATACTTGTGAGGGCTATATGATTGAGGAAAATTAATGGCACACCATCATCAGTAGAAGGGAAGACAGTAGACCTCCACTAAGCACCTCTACCAACACTCCTGTTTGGTACCTCACTCTCATGATGGCTACTGGTAGACTCGTCCAGCTCTGCAGATACAGTAACCACACTATCCTAAAACCTGTGTCATCCCCCCAGAATTGCCCTAACTCTGAGGGTCCCATGTTTTTGATAGGTGTAGGCATACTGACTGTGTCAGAAATATGGGCAGCGGATGTGGGAGCCACAACCTCAGTGTCAAACTAACCACCTGCACCCACAGACTGTGCATTATCATCACTGCCATCATGAACAGAGGCTATTGATACCCTGACATCAGTCATTAGGAGTTCCACAGTCCTGGCGATAGGATCAATTATGATAACAAGTAATGAACACAGCAAAGAAAGACACAGAATAAAACGTATCTAACTTATGCTATGGGAAACATAATTTCAGAAATACTAGATGCAAATTAAATTAAGAAAGAGTTTTAATGTATACATAAGTCTACATTATGTACAGTAATAAGAAAAAAATGGCCTCCCATGTGCAGGTGGTCATAACAACTTAGTACCAGATTTGACTAGGCAAAAGAAATGAAGATGAAAGACAGATGATAAGTATCACAATACAAATGACACAAAAAACAGAAAACAATTAACTTTACATATGCTTAATTAAAAACATTTCATACAAAAATCCTCTCTCCATTTTCCTTCTCCACCAATCTCTCTCTCTCTCTCTCCCTCTCCCTCAATCTCTCTTCTCCCCCACCCCTCTTAGTTGTTTTATACATATTTATGCTTTGAAGATCTCTCTCTCTCTCTCTCTCTATATATATATATATATATATATATCTATATATATATATATATATATATATATATATATATATATATATATATGTATATATATATATACAGATCTATTTCTACTTACCAAAATCTCACTTTGCCGAACTTCATAATGATGAGATGAAGCTGCGAAAGATGCAGTCTCACAAGCATCCAGATCAATATAAAATAACTCTGGGAAATGAACTACTTGTCCAGCAACACAAGAACAACAAACTAAAGCAAATCAAACCCACCCATGAGGGGTACTTTGCCTCCAACATTTCCCCCTAAATAAATATACCAATTTTGATATTTGACTGTAGTGGAGAAAAGGGTAAAGCTCAACATGATGGCCAAGTGATTTGTTTCCTGCAGTCATTTTACAGTGATCTGAGTGTTCTTGTACTACATCTTCGGCAACTTCGTCTTGTTGTTATGAAGTTCAAAGAAGTGAGATTTTCGTAAGTAGAAGTATATATATATATATATATATATATATATATATATATATATATATATATATATATATATATATATCTCCATATATATATATATATATATATATATATATATATATATATATCCATATATATATATATATATATATATATATATATATATATATATATATATATGTGTGTGTATATATATGGATTCACTTCTTAATTTTGAAATACCAAAATCCTGAGGTTCAGAATATCGAATTCAGAACCTTGAGATCTTGGAATCTCAAAATTAAGAACCCCCCAAAAAGCAGTCAACACATCACAAAACATGTTTTTGCAGGGGGTCATGCCCCCTGTACCCCCCACACCCCCGCTACTTAAATATACCAACTCCGAGATCACACTACAGGGAGGAAATGGGAAATCTCCCATTCTGCACTGTATGCCGATCTCCCTTCAGGATTTCAAAGTTTTAAAGCTATAGGGGACACAAAAGTCAGTAGTCAAAAGTATTGCAAGTCAATGGCAGTATTGAAAAGTGTGTGGATCCAAACAGTCTCCTTCTTACTATAGTACAAGTGCCTGTCCTACATGATTAACGTATAAAATGTTGCGTTGCCCTGTGAAAACTTTGAATATGTAAATCAGGAGTCAAAACATTAGCATTCATAAATACCACAACCTACACTAAGTGCTGGGAAGGTAAACATGGTGTAAGAACCTACATGATTTTGTGCACATGACCTAGCGGTGCTAGAATAAGCATTGAGGAAACTGTTACTTGCTGAGTACTAGCAACTGTAAATGATTAGTATAACTGCAGGGATAATTAAGTTTTTCACATGCCTGCTACTTTGTTGTACATTTACTGAGGGTGTGTCAGGAAAAACAGAGTTAAAAATTTAGGGCATTACATTAATAGACTTGCTGACCACTGTCAGTGCTCTGGATAGTACTAAGTAAAGAAAAAGCTCCTGTCAATTATCTATCTCTGTGACAAAATGAACAAGCACACTGAGTATACAAAAAAGAGCAGGTAATGCAGGGGTTGAATCCAGTTTACATATACTTTTACCGAGTGGTCCAGAATGACTATTGACACACATGTTTTTCTATTAATGTATTGTTGTTGTTGGAAACTATAATCTTCTCAATATTAATAATAACATGTGATATGCATGATGTGAAATATGACATTTTGTAAATTATGATAACACAAAACCAGTAGCATGATGTATAGAAAACTGTATTAAACATGATACAGTACATGAGCATATCTCTCAAGTAGTATTACATTCAGATATGACTCTCCTTTGAAATTATGTCAGTATTAATTGTATCTACTGTGTCAAAAAAGATCTGTTGTCAGCTGCTGCCTGTACCATTTCATGATGACATTACCTAAAGTCCAGACCATGTATAACAGAAATTCAAGTTCTGATTTGGCAAGGAGATGTGAAAAAGATGAATGGCTCATGATAATGCACTACATGCTAGGGTCATATGTAGCTATACCCTTTGATTGTTTTTCTCTCTCTCATTTCCCTTTCTTTTTATTTTCCTTTTGCATTTGTTTGCCACTTGGCAGTGCACAAACATGATTGATGGTTGAAGGCAAAAATGAAAAAGTTCATTTGGGCTGCCTTCTGTAGAACAAATGAGCCTGGCATCAGTGCATGGTTGTCAGCACTTTGGACAGTACTGTGTGAAGGAAATGCACAAGCCAAGTAAAGATGGAACAAAATCAGAAGTGCTAGGGTGTTTAAATCTTTAGTAAGGGTAGTTTTGCTTATGGTGTCAGATGAAATATTGACATAACTTTTGGGATATGAATTGAAGACCCTACTTTTGTGTGATAAATCCTGAATATGTCCTTGTGAATTGCTGTTAACATGTTTAATTTGTGGGAAACTAAATTTTTCTTCTTGTGAATACATTTCTTATGCATGGTATCAACAATAGCTGTTTCTGAAGTGTAAGAACATACATTTGCTAACATAATGGATGTGGAAATATGTAGAATATATTATAGATTTTTGTTAATACCACCCAATGAAATAGGGCCAACACCTGAGCTATACAGTGAATGAAAAATAATATAACTATGAATTGCTACTTATAGCAGTAAAATAAGATGCGCTTAACATATTTTTTTGCAGTTGTCATGTCTTTATTTTACTGCTATAAGATGCAGTTCATCGTTACGGTATTTTTCATTCACTGTATAGCTCTAGTGTTTGCCATATTCCATTTGGGAGGTATTTTCAAATTCTTTTAGCAGTTTTGCTTTGGCTTTGTGTTTTACAAATATTACAGATTATTTATTAATATATTTTATTTTATTTTATTTTATTTTACATTTGTTTACCAGGGTGGGCTGACTGGGACAGAAAGAATCCATTTCAGTGGAGGCCTGAGGAAAGAAGCTCCAGTTACAGACTGAAATGTACAAACTTTTCTAAACAGTATAGTATGCAATAATTAAAGGAGTAAATAACAGCAGAAAAAAATACAAGTGGTGCATGCATTGAGATAGGGCAGATAACTAAACATTTTTGCAAGTAAAGGTAAACATAGTATTTACAGTAAAATATAAATACCAGTAGCATTGATGCAGATGACTAATCATTTTTACAACTCAAACAGAAACATAGTAAGAGATAAAACATAGTATGTTCAGTTGACTATCATATTGATATCATAGATGGTAGGCATACATAGGTTTAGGAGATCAGCAAGTTGAGATAGGGATATAAGAGGGAGGGAGGGACAGAGTGTGGGACAGAAATAATAGGAGTGGAAGGGATTGTACGAGGTAGGTGGAGATCAAAGGAGAGATTATTAGGAGGGAGGGATAGTAAGAGAGAGGGATGGAGAGAGTGAAGGAGTTATAAGTCTTATTATTTATCCATATTGCCTAATTATTAATCATGACAATAATACATTTCCCTTCCCAAGTATGTCATTATGACTTATATGTGTTGTGTTATAAATGAGATGATGTAATGTATGTGTCGACTTTTTAAAGAATTAACATTATCTGAGTCCTTGATGATGTGTAATACAAATCCAATTTTGCTTGTGGCAAGCCAATTTTCAAAGTATTATAGATAACTTGGTGGGTATTTTTTAATTACAGATTTGTATCATCATTCACTTTTTGCCTTTTGTATTTTTGCAATGCATGGCAGTGCACAATGACATTTAACATCTAAAGGTAAAAAATAACAATTTAATTTGGGCTGCCTTTAGTAGTGCAAATGAGCCTGGTGCTGTTGTGCTGACTGTGGACAGTACTGAGTAAATTAATGCACCTGCATGCTACCTATCTTGGTGCCACAAGGTGTAACTAAAGTCAGCTTAGAGAAAGAAAATAAGTAATGCATGGTTCAGTTCCAGTTTAGAGATGCTTTTACTGAGGGAGCCAGAATTAGATTTGTCATAAACTTTTGATTAAGAATGTAAAAAAATACAAATGAGTATCATAAATATGATTTTTGCAACAAATGCATCATTAATTCTTGCTGTATAATTCCAAAATAATTTGTGTAAAGTATGTTAAATATGACAAAGGTAATAGTTAATTTAAACTGCATTTACATAGGTATGATGTGCATTACATATCACATGTATGTGTTTAGGACAGTGTGTCTTATGACATATGTATGTAACATACCCCAACATGAATTACTCAGGTCATGTAACTCCATGAATTTGAAATGTATTTACAACCAGAAATGTTACCTTTTAAATAGAAATGCTGTAACATGACTACTTAAAAAGTTTGCACATACAGGCATCTTTTACGTACATGTCCATTCATTTGTGAATTAGCATATCTCAGAATAACATTTGAAAATGGAACTCTTCTGTGGCACTGACAGTACACAAAGGTTAAAATTATCCATGGGATACATTAAGAATTTAAACATGTTAGCATGATCAGCAGTAGCCTTAATCAAATATCCATGCTGCTCATTGTGCCTACACATTTGCAAGCACCTTTTCATGGCCAGCAATAGTGTTTGTGACTATGGAAAGATGCTTGCAAGCATGAGCAAAGAATATAACAAGGGTTAGAATCTGATAACCTCTGTCAGTCAGACAGCAGTGACTTACATACATACAATAGTTATGGCACTGCCATAGAGTCACACTTTTTAGGCCTTGTCCTACAAGGTAGGGCATCCATACCATTTTTGATAGGGAAGTATTGTTAAGTCCATTGAGGGTGTTCTTCCTGGCAAACTAATATACCTAGTTCTGTGGCATCAATAATTGTTATGTAGCTCACTGATATCTGCCCTGGCATGGGTACAGAAATTACTCGAGTATTATCTAAGCACAGCACGGAGGAAGTCATTATTCAGAAAGTTCAACTGTGACAGCAAAATTCAGAAAACCAGAACGTATGTATTCATCTTCATTACCCTATGATCACTGTAATCTGTACATCCAGCTCTTCAGCTTGTGGAAAAGCATATTTAACTGAATAAGCATAGCTAAGCACAGCAGTGTGAAGCACAACAGCATAATGTGGGCGAAAGCAAAAATCATAAGATATTGTCCTAAGCTGAATTCTTCCATTTAGCCTTAGTTACATTTGTTGCTTGGCACCAGATATTGAGCAAATGTAGAGATGGAAGAATAATGTTACAGAAGGGAGAAGATACACTGACAAGGTGAGATGGAAGCAGGGACAAAGTAGCTTATGACAGAAAAAGGATAACCAGTAGCCAACAGGTACACATAAAATAGTGTAACAAAAACAGTCAGTAACACTTAGCTAAAACCAGGACTGGAACTTTTAAAGCTGTCAAAACCTGTCTATATACATGAGGATTATCTTGTCAAGAAACAAAGGAAGTACTACTTCACACCATTTAAATAACACAATTGAAATGCACTGGCAAAGTACTAAAGCAGAAAGAGTAAACAGAGAGACAGAGAAAGATGCAGAGAGGAATAGCGACAATATGTTTTGTGGTTCATACAAGAAAATCTGTAGGGTGTGTCCCTCTTACTTATTAAATCATCATTCATTTGTCATGCTCTATACAATGCAGTGCTTGCTAAAGGAAGAAACAAGCAGTAGGAAAGTGCACCAAACATGAAGACATAAGTAGGATAAGGTTGGCTTAATAAGTCTCCCTGTTGAGGTGGCACTGTTTTTGTAAATTATATCTTGCTTTGTTATTCAAATGGTATGTTAATGGAATGTTGTCTATGGAGAGAAATACAGATGTTTGCAGGTAAATATAGGATAGGAATATGATCAATAAAACTCTAAACAGTGTTTGCCATCACTCAGCATTGCTGCATTATGCCAAACTCTGTGCAATTGCTGAAGATATACATTAAAGGATTTTCCTTGGGTCATTTCTGGCCTTGTGCCATGTGTGTGAATTTATTTTCTGATCAGATTAAACATGTAAAAAATGGGAGGATTGGACTCTTATGAAAATGGGGTTGGCATGCAAAGGAAAAGACACAGCGAAAAGAATACAGTCATTTGCAGGGGGTGGTAGGAGATCACCATAGATATATATTGCTTCAAAGCATAAATATACAGTTGTACACACAATTTCATGACTTTGGAGAGTCAACACACCAATGATTTGTGACAACAACAGAATAATTTTGTGAGGCAAATTGGACCAAATCAAGTGTGTCAAGATGACACATAGGCAAATTGGACAGGTATGTATGTAGTGATTTTTTTTTTTTTTTTTTTTTTTTTTTTTTTTTTTTTTGGGACGTGCTCATTTTTTTTTTTTTTTGAGAGAGAGAAGAATGTTGTAGAAGGTGCTTATAAATCTGAGGGTTAGATAGGTAGGTTTGGTTAGGGAACATGTGCAGACATATAGTTCATATAAGATAGGGATGGTGATGGAAACAAATGGTTGGGGAATACCATTATTGTAGGTGTGGGACATCAGATGCATGCCCACATCCAGGTTAGGAACAATGAGAATCTAGTCCTCACCATCATAACTGTCTTTACTGTCTCCTGTATCAGCTGCCTGGGACAGTGCTGGATAGGGCATCATTTTTGCAATCCAATGCAAGAACTTATCAATCCTGCTGATACATGTACTGAGGCCCCTCTCTGTGTTCTGCTCCATGAACCTTTTCAACTCCTGCTCCATGACAAAATTGCCATCTCCACTGGTACTGATCCCAGAGGGTAACAGTGGACCAGCGGTCAGGGCAGCACTACCTTTCCACAGGTGGAGCAGGTAGGGCAGGCACTGTGGAAGCAATGCTGACAGGTTGTGAACTCAAAGTGCTGGGTGCCTGTGCTACCATCTGTGGGGTATGGCAAGCTGAGCACAGTGCTCAGCCTACTTCTCTGTGTTGTTAATCATTTGTTTTCATCAGCAAGTTATGTAAACAATAGTTAATAAATTATAGCCCCCCCCCAAAAAGAAGAGTGATAGAGAGAGAGAGATAGATTGCGGGGAGACATTTATTTCTTCAATACAATTTTTGGGCACTATATCAACAAATATGAAAATTTACTATTGAACACCTTTGCCACATCCACATATGATATTAAGGTATTAATGCATCATAAAATTGAGCAGTTTTATTTCCCTACAATGGATAGGATATATGCATTCAAATGTAATAATTGAAATTAACATGTTTGAATTGTTTGTGACATATTATTGTTAACATTTCAGAAATACTATCATGTAATAAAAATTAATTCCTGCTTCTGGGTATTGAACCACCACACAGTTAAGCTGGTGTTCAAACTGCATAATGCAAGCATCAAGAGTTATTAGGGAAGGCATGCATACTCAAGATCAAGGTTGATGTATGCCTGCTCAAGATGTCTGTGATGGAAGAACTCAAGATAATTATCCAGCTTGAATTTGGACTTGAGTCATACTTACCCCATTCTATCTGAGATGAGTTATTCTCTCTTGGTGCACCGCATGATTTGTTACTTTTCCTCTGCAGCAGTAGCATACGAAAAGAATAAAAACATATATGAAAGCATAATGATTAACTGTGTTTGGCTGTCAAGATAACTAATGCCACATCTTAGACAGATTATGGGTCAGTAAACTTCCACAACTAAGGGTTGTTTGCTGTCCTAAATTCAGCCTCCCATCAGCTTAATATATCCTGCTCTGGCTTCTTAATGTTACTAAAGTGGTGATGACATTGTTCTCCAGTGTGGGAAATACCAGCTGCAAAGCAGATAGCCTTGGATAAGCTATTCAAACTCTCAGCCTTATACTAAAACCTGGTATAATCCCTCTGTAGTAGGCTACAGCTGTAGTGCTTCACAAGGAAAGCCACAAAAATCCTGTACTTCTCAATACCCCACTTTTGTGCTCTAAATGTAGCACCATTCTCTTCATCACCAGCCATGTCTGCAGAATTCAACCTAACAATATATGTCTGAATTGGCACTCAATTCAGATCAATGTGTAACAGGATGTGTACAAAGATGCACAGCCTTGCTGATTGCATTTTCACTATTGAAAGCACATGGATTCCTTAGCAGGCACACTGGCACTACCTAGATCAAATAGCACTAAAGGTGCTAATCATGGTATCCAAATTTACCATGTGTGATGATCTTCCTATTGACACATGCTCCAGTGTTCAACATTGGAATGCATAACTCAACTTGCCTTTTAATCCTTGCTGTATGAAAGGCTGAATAGGATGAATTGCAACATGTTTTGATTTTGGGGCTTACGCACTGTTAAAATTGTGTTGTACTAGCTGGGAATCAAAACCATGGGATAAAAAATACAAAAAATTAAACTTAGCTTATTGATTCTCATTGTTGCAGTAGATCTTAGTTTTATGAATGGAATTAAAGTATACTAATTTCAGAATGAATGGAAATGTACTTCAGAGAGGCTTTTATGTGTTTGACTTTAATTAGTCGTGGAATGCATTTCTATGTAAAAGACAGTATTTCTCTTTGCAAATATATTTCAGGTGAAGGGAGTTGCATGACCTGAGAAATACATGCTGGGATATGTTACATACATACTTCACAAAACATAATTACCCTGATCACACACACACACACACACACACACACACACACACACACACACACACACACAGTTAGGATATATACATACATACATACATACATGCATACATCACACGACATATTGTCCTGAACACAGTTAGGATATGTGATGAGCAATGATGATTATAACAAAATTGTTGTGCCCATCATACATATGCAAGTGCATTTTTAATTGAAATATCAAAATCGCCATGTTTAACAAATCATGCACAAAGTAGCTTGGGATTATATGTGAAGCATTAATATGCTAAAAGGAAAAGTTTACTTATGCAAGCATTACAGGTACATTGCTTTCAATAAAATGTGTAATGTTCACATTTGTCTTCAGTTTTACATTCATAATCAAAATGTTGTAAGAAATGGATTCTGATACCCTTTGTAAAAGTATCTTTTAGTTGGATTGTTGTCCTTAATCACCTTTATTCAATATCTAAACTCACTGTACTTAAACCATGTGCCACAGAAATAGGTAAGTAACAAATGAAATGTCTCCACTCAATACTGTCCAGAGTGCTTATCAAAGCACACCATTGCCAGACATGTTTGCTCTACAGAAGCAGCCTAAAGTAAAATTTCACTTTTTTCCTTAGGCAGTAAACTGTGTTTGTGTGCTGCCAAGCAGAAAGCAAATGCAAAAGGCACTAGAAAAATATATGAGGGGGAAAAGTGACAGTAAAATAAATACAATTAATGTGTATATCTAGCAATTATCACAGCAGAAAGTGCATTCAAGTGACATATTCATCCTTCTCACATGTGGTTGGAACAACAGAAATCTAATTTGTAGATCACATTATCAGACATGTAGTTAATGACAACTGATATGAATGTGGACGGATCACAACTCACATGCTGTTATCAGTACTGAGAAAAATGGAATTTTACACACGGTAGTAATACAAAGAATTGTGTGCAAATATATATTCATGTTACCCTCTGTAAAATGTATCATTAACTGTATTTCAACCTTGTGTCGCCTCTCTTATTTGTGTCAATTTACTTTAATTGTACATTTTGAAACAGAGATAGTTATCTGAGATGTGGAATATAGTCACTCAGTGCTGTCCAGAGAACATGGAGCACTGATGTTGGACATGTTTTCACTATATAAGGTGGCCTGAACTATTTTTTTCACTTTTTTCTTTGGCAGTAAACCCTGCTTGTATGCTGCCAAGCAGCATGCAAATCCAGAATTAAAAAAATACATATTGAAAATAACCACAATGTGATCTCTAAACAGGATTTGAACAATGCATCATTGGAATAGTGGAGTTTTACACAAGACAGTAATACAAAGAAGTTTGTGTAAATATGTATTCATACTACACTCTGTAAAATTAATAATTAATTGTATTCAAACCCTGCATCACCGCTGTTACTTCTGTCAATTCACTTCCTTTACATCTTGTGCCACAGAGCTGGACATCTGTGAGGTGCGTTCTCTGCAGTTATTGCTATCTGTGGTTCTGAGGTCCACTCACTGATGCCAGTCTTATTGCACTACTGAAACTAGCCAAATTAAATATTTCTTTTTTTTTCCTTAAGCCAAGAACGTTAATTTTACACTGCCAAGCAGCACACAGATGCAGAAGGCAATATTTAGTAAACGCATTTACAAAAATTGTTTTGGATAACAATTTAAAGGAACATAAAATGAATCAACATGTATATCTAGCAATGAACAGAGCTACTACTACATTACACTGACACATTCAAATTTCTCACATCACCTTGCCATATCACTTCTATAATTTATGACTTACAGCATCAGGATTTTAGGCAATGCCATGGAAATGAAAAAAAAAAGGGCAGGGAACAGCAAAATGCTTTCATTTTGCATACAACACACACAATTAATATTGAGTCTGCTACTCTGATTCAATATTCACCTTAGTTGAGTTTACTTCCTCAAGATATTCATACATGAAAATGAGTGTCAAGATTTATTAAGACTTCCATCAGTAAAATGATCTGCCAAAAAGATTTGAACCCAGCATCACCTGTACTGTTTCTCTAATTGCAATACATTTATGCATAATACCACAGAGGCAGGTATGTGACAACTTGAAATTTTTCACTCAGTACTGTTCATAGTGCAAGGGAACCACACCAATCCAGGTTTCAATTGTATTACTGATGGCATTCCAAATTAAATGTGTCAGTTTCTACCTTGGGAAGTGAAGTTCACTTCACTGCTACTGACCACTGCCAGTTAATGTAGCTCAGTGCCAAAGAGTGTGCAATTGCTCAAGAAAACAACTTAGACATTTTGAAACAAGTACTTTAAATGTAAATTCTGATGTTTTCTCAACTTTATATTGAAACAGGAAGCTGTATGGATGTGAACAATCAAACCATGGTATTATGAACAATCATTTAAGATAATTTTCCATATTTGTCACAGTCAATGATTTATATTAGCAAGGAGTATAATTATTTAGATGTAATCAAAATGTGACATTGTATCAAGTTACATTGAAAGTGCAGAAAAAATAATTTATGAAAGTTATTATTTCTCATTTGATATACATGTCTGGATGAGTGGGATAATGGCAGCAGTTAGGACACCCATGTACATGCACAATAATAAAGAAAGACTGCAAAGAATATAGGTATATTCCTCTCTTTCTTTATTGTGCCTCATTCCCTTTTCTATACTTTCCTAGCAGGAATGCTATCTGACTTTATTGCATATGCTATCTGAATCAGTGTTTAATGCACTCCCTTGAATATACACACCATTTTTAGTAAGAGGCAGTAACTGTGGTCATTAACACAGTATTTGAATGTTAGGAATGTTGCTCTCCTAACTCAGTCAATGTACTTTCAGACTTCTTGGAAATTATTTTCTCCATGACACGCCCTCAATAAGTGAACATCAAAAAGTGGAGACTGTAAAACACTGATTGTTCTTGCAGTCAGACTAATCATAGCCACCTGCAAGCCATTAGCAGGTAATACTTTTCAGTGCTCATCCTTAAGTGTTATGGCATGTGCATGGAAACTGGTAGCTCCTTATGCCTTGTTTATCTTCCCTGCATATAGTGCCAATTGTTATATTCAGGAATGCTAATGATTTAGCATCTCATTTTCATACTCACAAAGCTCACAGAGCTGAGTCTGCACTATATAAAGGTAATCCTTTAGTTAATGCACTTGTATCATAGTAAAGAGGTTGTTTGGATCCAGAGAACATGATACTGCTAAATACACTCAACCTTTGGAGATTTAGCAACATCCTACATTACTTTCTTGTCAAGATATGTTGTTATTTCTTACATAATGCTTTTAGTGTAACATAAAGAATGAACTGCTGTGCCCAATACAAACATTTTTTTTTTATCTTTCTGCTTTTTCTTTATCTTTTACAGCTGGCATAGCCCATGTAAACTAACTATTTGTTTGCATTACACAATGTTTGATAAACTGCTGTCTGTATTATATTTTGCAGTTTTTTTTTTTTTGGAATTTGAATACTTGTTGCAGAAGAGTGTGGTATAACACTGTAGTGAGATCAGGTATTTTGCAGGTGTTAGCACAAATAATGTTTTAAGTGTGCAATATCAACCAAGCTACACTACACAACAGTGACATTTACCCAACTTGTTCTCTTTATTATAGAATTGTTAATATATATATATATATATATATATATATATATATATATATATATATATATAAAATATATATTTTCTGTGGCTGTCCTTACTTGTGTGTATTCATAAGGAGCATTATGTTTTAAATTGCTATGCGTGTGATGGATGCATATATTCATACATAACTGAGTTCACAATCATCCTGTCTGTGTATTATAAATTTAATTGTATGTCTGTTTTCTGTTTCATCTCATACAGGGATATGCACCCAAGACAAAATATCTACCCTACATTCACTGATGCAGAAAATGGGGTAATTATCCAGGCCTCACATCACCATGGATCTTTTATCTTACAGAAAGGTAGAGGTGACCAACCTGCCTGAACAGGGGGTTAATGACATCAATACTGTCAGAAGGCATGGGAGAAATTACTCACAGATATGAGACGGGGCTAGTGATATGAGGAAATCTGTCCACCACAAAGCAGCTGCAGTTGCCTGGGAACAGGTGGTTATTGGATGTGGTCCTGCTACTAAATGAACACCAATGAAAACAGTGTCTATAGTGGAACATCTGCTGGGGGAGAGTAGGTATCCATGTGGCAGAAGAGTCACAACATGTACTGGTGTTATCAGACTCGGCCATGTAATATCCTACTTCCATATTGACACTACTTCCAGTGCTCCATCAGTGGTTGCGATGTCCAGACCCAGACATGGTAGGCCACTGAGTTGTGGTCCTGGATGTAGTCATGAGGAGAGCTCATCCAGCAAACATTACTCACATTCTGGTAGCACCCTGATATCTAGCCAGGGTCATGGAAGTAGCTGTGGAACTGCTGGCAGAGGTAGTTCTCATGGTCCGGGTTGATGCCACTGAACTGACTATTCTACCATGCACATGTCACACCTATCTGAGATGCCAGGCCATAGTTCTAGCACAGTGTCTGATTATATTCATCCAGGCACACACATTGAAAAAAATCACTTACCCATACCAACTCACACACCTGCAAGTTATCTTAATATAACTGTTGACTGCTATTTTGTCTACTGACTGTGACCACAGTATGCTCTGATAGATACATGTGTTTCTTACTCACACACTCTCACTTCTTTAGTGTCAGCCTTGACCTCCTGCCACCCCACCCAACCAACCTGTGCAAATGATAATGACTGTATCCTGCCCTTTGCACATGTCTTTATGACATAGGATTGCATATATGTCTGACACACACAGTGGAGAGCTAATGCTTTCCTACCCCTAAGCTTGCATTTATTAATATGTACCTTAGAAGAAATGTTTTTGATTTCTTCTTCATAATAATTTGTGAATGATTGCTTACATAATTGTTGAATCTCATTGTACTTCAGTTAGTATTATAAGAAAAGTGGTAGGACTAGTATGTACTTCAGTCTTGCTTCTTGATATAGTTGTGTAAATGAGGTCATAATTGACCTGTTCTATATTTTATAGGCAGTGGTTAACTGAAATTTATGATGCACAGTTTTGAGTAGAATACATAACGGTATATTGCAGACATCAGACATATGAGCTATTTTTGACATAAATGTACAACTCAGACAAATGCTCTTCTTAGGGGCTTATGCATATTTCCATATGAATGTACTCTGTTATGTAACCTTTTTAATTTTGTTACAGGTTCCATATTTACTTTGTTATTACTGCAGGTAAAAATTGCATCCTTGGGGGTTGTCCCTGTCTGCTGATATCAGAACATAGCAATTGCATGGTTAAGTAAAGGTTGTGGAGTTTGACATGCAGCAGTTTTCATATTTGTACATGCATAGGATCTTAGGCCTTGACCTAGATATTGACTGTGGGTGCTATCCTTTGCCTCTTAGCCAGAGCCAGGGCATACTGTATACACCTCCATCTGCTAGCACTGTCTACAGCTGTTGGTTCTTCCTCAGATTCCTCATCTGAATCTGCTGCTGCTGGCCCTGCCTTTGGTCCTTGAACCACTGTGCTGTTCCTAGCTGTCTGTGTTGAAGCTGTTTCCTGAAAACTATATTGTGTAACATGACACAGACTGCAGTTGTTTCAGCAGTGGTGCCTAGGTCATGCTGCAGTGCATCCCCTGATGTGTCTACACAGTGGAACCTTGATCTGAGCAATCCAAATAAATGTTCTATGATATTCCTAGTTTGACTGTAGGCCATTCTATCCTTGCTCAGTGGGGTTTTATGGGTTTTTAATGGGTAAAACAAATGACTCTGACTCAAGATGTGCCAACCTTTTATTAAAATAACAAAACAGTAAAACATAGTGCAAAGCTTTTGGGAATAACCCTTCCTCTTTAAAATTCCAGTTTAAATTTAATTTCCATATCTTTGTATAGCATTTATGAGCTTCATCACATGACAGAGCCAAACCAGTTAAAACCAAAAACAATTATTTATAAAGTTCCCTTGCAGATCAGATTAAAACATCACAGATTCAGTTGTTTGCATACATTATTTTAGTTGCATTTGCTTCTTGATTAATATAGGTTCAATACTAACAGTACTATTAATGCAAGGATTCGTATCAGCTTGCAGTTTCAGAATCCAGTTATATTCTTTAATTTCCAAATTATTATTAGTGTTGCACCCCCCCCCCAAATATTTCTACTTACAGTATCAATAACCCTAAATTTGAACTTGTGATCATTACCAGGCCAGCTTCTAAAATATGTTTAACTAGTGCATTCATTTGAACGTTTCCTCATATATCTGAGTTGTGTTCTAGTAGACAATCTTTAAGTCTGTGACTACATTTACCAACATAGAAAGCAATAAATGTAATGCAAGTGCTTAAGTACACTATATTTACAGTACTGCAGGTAGCATAGCAGTTAAAGGTATATTCCCTCCCTGTTTTCAGGTGTTTAAATATGTTATCTGTAGTAATATATCTACATTGACAACAATTTTAGGAGGGGTACATGCCATGCTTACTAGCTGTAATTTTATTTTGGTTATGGAGTCTAGTGTTCTTGTAGCACAATCTTCTTTTCTACAGTTTCTATACACACAATTTGGTCTTTCATCTAATATATCTTTTAATTCTGGCATTGCCCTCAGAATATTCCAATTTTTATTAATTATCACTTTGACTTCATCAGTTTTCCTGTAATATGTTGTCAAATACCTGATCTTGTTTCCTTGTGCATACCTTTGGCTACTTTGGTCATAGTTTCCTTCATCACTAAAAATGGTCTAGCAGTCCCATTTCTCTCACTCATTCTCTAATTTAAGATCCACTTAGCTAGTGCACCATCATAACTTCTCTCTTCAAATTCTAAAATAATGTCATTCATTTGTTCTCTACACCTCTCTTCTTTAATGTTTAATCTACTTAATCTGGTCAGTTGTGCTTTCACAATCCCTGTAAATACATGTGGTGCTTGCATGCTCTTCCTATGTGTATACCAATTAGTATGCAATTCTTTTTTATATACGCTGTTATTTATATTTCTCCATTCTTTTAAAATCTAATATCTAAATAATGAATCTGTCTATCAAGATAACCCATTTTAAATTAAAATAAAAACAGTGGTATTATCAAGATATTCTATATACTCTATGAGTGCTGTCTCATCCCCCCCCCAAATCCAAAAGCAGTCATCAACACAACGTTTATATGATAATAGCTACTCCTGATTCTTGTAAATAGGGCTGATTTTAAAATAAAAATACATTTTGGTCAATGCTATTTCTAATAGTTGACATATGTTCTGTATGTCTCTACCATATAGGTCTATTTTACCATGGAGAAAATTACAAATGGCATCAAGGCCATAGTCATTTGGGATGACCGTGAAGAGGGAGTTGATGTCAAGTGTGAGAAATAAATGAATAGTAGTAACATTGGAACAACGCCATTCATGTAATTTGTTTAAAAAAAATCTCCCGTATCTTTTATGTAACTGTGGGAGCAACACAAGTATTTGTTTAAAACTGATTGTAAATAATAGAAATAGGTTCCATGATCCATCCCCTCCCCGAGACAATAGGTCTCATGGGGGGGGGGGTGATTTGTGTATTTTAGGTAAAATGTATAACACTGGAGTTGCTGGACATGGAACAGTGAAAAAATTAAACAATTCAGTTGAAATATTATTTGCCAGTTATATCTCATATATCAACATATTCACATCCATTATACATTTCTTAATCTCATCAAAATAAATTTTCCAAAAGGTGGTTTCATCAGATAAAAATTAATTCATATAAGCAAGATAATCCTTTGTATTCATAATTACAGCACCCCCACCCTTGTCGAGCTCTTTAATAATTAAATCATTATTTACCTGTAAGCGCCCTAATACTTCAGATTCATTAACTGTTAAATTATAAAATCTCTTATTTTCTTTTTGTTCGTATATTTCCTGTATCTCACTCCCACAAATATTATGAAATGCTGTAATGACCAAGCAACTATTTGGTACATAATGGTATGATATGATATTTGGTATATATTATTTCAGTACTATATGCAGATGACTCCACACTCACTAGAGAGGATGTTCCTGGAAGAAGTTAAGCAAAATGTTAGGACATCATTATCACAATCACAATAACATAAATGGAAAAAAATTTGGACTTTATATGTCCATTAACAATATGTTTAACTGAAACCTGGAACTTGGATGACAAATCCATCCCAAGTCCATGTGCAATGAACCAGAATGTGTTGTTAACTGTATCAGTCTATATATAGTTACCCCCCAAAAAAAATTAATAAACCAATATTAGTATTACTTTCAATATTTTACTATACAAGAAATATTTAAAAATTTACATAGGTAAGCCTACCTGGAAGCTCCTCCTGGGACATACTTGTCCTCCCTGAAGCAGCAACACCATCAGTTTCATATGGTTGAGTACTTTCCACTGAGCTCTCTGGATCCCTGACAGTGGACAGAAATGTTTTATTTGGTGTCAATGGTGGCTCTGTAGCAGCCCCCTATTCTCCATGGGCCACTGCAGCTGCACTCCTCTGGGCAAATGAAATCATGTCAGTGGCCCTGTGATGCACAGGATCATAAGTCCTGCTGCTCCTCCAACAGTGTTTATGCTGTTTATTATCTGGTTCCAAATTTGCATTCTTCAAGTCATATACCCATGTCCTCTCTAAAGCAGAAAGGCACCATGTTAGCAAAAGGCTTGGATGATCATGTCATTCTCTGAGTCACTGAAGGGGGGGAGTTCTGGCATTGAGATACTTGGGTCCCATAGTCCTAGGTGACATAAAACAGAAAAGTATACTATACATAAATATCACATAACTAAATGTCCTGTTTAGATATAGCACATATTATTAGTTTTTCAGTATCACCCACTGGTGAAAAAAATGTAATTATTCAAATATAAAAAATGGATATATGGTTCTTACATATCACAGTCACACGCAAACTAAGGTTTGATCCGAAACAAGCACTAACGATAGCAAAGTAACGCTCTGTAAAAACGTTTTGGTTGTGCCAATGCAAACATGCAACTTGGCTCCCCCACAACAGGCAAATACATTTTGTACCATCAGTCAATTGTTATAAACGCTTTCAAACTGTCCAAAGATATGTGTATACATTTATCATAGAACAGTCATTCTTATTCAATTGACATTCACCTCTACCTGGCCCCTCACTCCCCTAAAGGTGTATATTGGCCATCCTGGAAGGCTAACACCCCAGTGTTATTGACAATATAGGACATTTAATTTTCACTGAAATAACAAAGATGAGTGTAAATAGAAAAAGTTGTAACAGAAACAATAAGTTAATAAGGCTGTGTATTTCAGAAAGTAAAATTTCCTGGCAGAAATGCCTATGCCATCAGTAAACTTCTAAAAAGTGCATAGAGATAAAAGTTCCATTTGCTAATGCATATATATATATATATATATATATATATATATATATATATATATATATATATATATATATATATGTATATATCTGGGCCTACTTTCATTCACCAAAAGTGCACCTTGTCGAATTCCAAAAAGCCGACTCCTTTTAAGCAAAAGTGCAGTTTAACAAAAGCACATGAAATACACATCAGCAAATAACGTCTGGCAGTTCCAGGATCCTGTGGAACAACAAGTGTGGTGTTATTTAGTTTATAGTTACACTTCCAATGGGAGTGGAAGGAGTACAGCAGTTAGGGCTTGTTGATATAAATTGTGGTACAGTGAAGATCAGGAAATGTACTCTTTAATAATGTTTTTTCCCAGTGTAGTGCAATCTCGGAGTTAGTATATATAATTAGAGGGGGAGTGAGGGGTGCAGGGAGGGCTTACCTTCCTGCTTTTAGTGTATATGTTCATGCTTTTGTAATTCATTGATGTGTATTTCATGAAAATGCTTTTTCATTAAACTGCACTTTCGCTTAAAAGGAGTCGGCTTTCTGGGATTTGACAAGGTGCACTTTCAATTAACAAAATAAGACTCTATATATATATATATATATATATATATATATATATATATCTATATATATATATATATATATATATATATATATATATATATATATATATATATATATATATATATATATATATATATATATATATATATATATATATATATGTTTACTATCAAAATGGTGAAGTGCAGTCTTTCGAATACCATATGGTCAAAATCACGTTTTTAAAGTTGTACAATGCCGAACTGAAATATCAGGAACCATAATAATGAAAATAAAACTTTATTTATTATTATGAGTTTGGCATTATGAATGGAGATCATGGTTACAATGGGGTGCAGGAAATTTCCATTTTCCTCATTGTAGTGTGATCTCAGAGCTGGATTTTCAGGGGGTGTGGAGGTGCAGGGGGGGCTTCCCCAGTGCAAAAATGTAAAAGGAATGACCTTCTTTAAAAACAAGAAGTCAGGCTTGTCAAATGTCATGTGTATGACGTTCGTCTTTCATTACAAAACAGTATGTTCATTTTCAACTTGTAAGTTCAGCTATGGTATTAAAAGCCCAACTGCACTTCAACATTTTGACAGTAAAATATAAATATATATATATATATATATATATATATATATATATATATATATATATATATATATATATATATATATATATATATATACATGTAAATATTTTCCTAATTATATGTGAGAAAATCCAGTATATAATTGAAAAATCCAATCATACCTTAAGATCAGTAGTCTTCTGTGCAGATAAATAAAAAATAGCAATGTTCTTCTGTATTATCCACATACATAATTCTCCTAACCTTCAGGTTCCCTTAGCTGCATGATTCCCTTTTTATAGTATAGATTCAGGCCTGTGAGCACAGTGAAGATGCAAATAGGTGTGAACTGATTAGAACTGCTGAATCCCAATTGCTTGGCTCTGTGTATCAGACGTAAACATAATGCAGGGACTCAGTGCTTGTTGCTAATGGATTGCAACTGCAAATAATTACTGGTAGGGAGAAGGAAAACACAACAGCAATTTATATCCCTTTAACTCTAGTGGGTTACACTTACAAAGTATAGAAGTAATTGTATTAAGGTTTTAAATGCAAGTAGACATCACATATTTCTTGGTTTCTGTTCAGTAATATCCAAACTCCCCTGCATTTCTTGAAAACTGTATATCATTGCAATTTAATTTTGTCATACATTTTAAGGACAATAATACAAAATGACATCTGCAGTGGTGCAGCGGTAGCATTGTTGCCACACAGCAAGAGGTTCTCCCATTCAATTCTTGGCTGGAGTGCAGGGAGTGCCTTCTGTGTGGCTCGTGTAGTATTTGTAATAAGGTCAAGAATTTGAATGTCATCAATGGTATTACCTTTGTTCCGAAATTTAATTTCAACTGCAGGTCTACAGGGGTGGTTTACATTTTAGGCTGTTCATGTAATAATATGTGGTATATAGGACAGACCAAACATATGATTAGAATCCATGTTTTGGAACATTTAAAAGATATTAGAAATCATAATTTAAATAGTCCTGTAGCCAAACATTTTCATGATAAACATAACAACTCTTCTGACAGTTTAATATTTTGTATACTTGGAAAGCCCTTCCTTAATAAAGGGGATGATATTGTAGCTAAATTATTGGAGTTAGAAACCAGAATGATTTTTAAGTTTCATACTCTTAAGCCTAACTGCACGAATCAGGAATTGGGTATATAATTTAATATAGTTATTCCAATTTTATGTGGTACATAAAAAGTTTATATTTATTCATTTTTATACATACCTTAGTATAAATTCATTGTATATTGGATATGGTCACCTTAAATTTTGGAATGATTTTGTTTAATTATTTAATTATTTAATCATTTAATTGTTTAATATATTAATTGGATAAAGATGCTTGTGCTTTTGGAGAGTGTGTATATATATATATATATATATATATATATAC